>NW_028156291.1:0-149867 GCF_964263955.1 Coregonus lavaretus
TAGTTGGGCATGCCAGATTAGGTGAGCGTTTGGTCTCAATTAAATACAGTAGTCTATATATGAATGGACGGATAAGCATGGCAGTTATCTTCCCAAGGATATAAACTTCCTAAATATTATTAGGCTATACAGTGCCTATGGAAAGTCTACACCCACTATAACTTTTTTCACATTTTGTTGCTTTAAAAAGTGGGATTGAAATAGATTTGATTATAATTTTTCGTAATTCATCTACACAAAATAATGTGAAAGTAAAAACAAAATTCTACAAATGTGTACAAACAAATACAAAACAATAACTAAAATAGTCAGTAAAGTTGGTGTTAAGAAATCACATAATAAGTGATACGGACTGTAAACTAATAGCGGGTAACATGATTTTTTTGAATGACTAACCCTTCCTCTGTTAATAATGATTTTGTGTATGGTGTATTAAGCCACCCAGACACGTCAAAGATGTTCACAATAATCCACAATAATGACCACCTTTAACCCTGTACATTTGACTATTCACAATAATGACTACCTGCAACCCTGTACATGTGACTAGTTTTTCATACTGGCCCCCCATGGGAATCGAACCCACAACCCTGCCGTTGCAAACGACATGCTCTACCAACTGAGCTACATCCCTGCCGGCCATTCCCTCCCCTACCCTGGACGACGCAGTGCGATGCAGTGCCTTAGACCACAGTGACCACCTGCAACCCTTTACATGTGACTATTCACAATAATGACAAAGTGAAAGGAGAATATAAATATTCCAGATCTTGTTTGCAACAAGGCACTAAAGTAATACTGCTAAAGAATTAACAGGGCAAATGAATTCACTTTTTGGGCCTAAATGCAAAGCCTTAAGTTTGGGTAAAATCCAACATAACATCACTGAGTAACTGCCTCCTTATTTGCAAGCATGGTGATGGCTGCATCATGGTAAGGAAATGCTTGACATCGTCAAAGACTGGGGAGTTTTACAGGATGAAACGAAACGGGAGATCCTAGAGGAAAGACTGCTTCAGTCTGCTTTACACCAGACACTGGGAGAGGAACTCACCTTTCAGCAAGACCGTAACCTACAACACTAAGCCACATCTAAATCTGTGGGAAGCTAAAAGGCTAGCTTGCTTACAGTTTTTAGCAAGCTGCTAGTGGAGTAGCCTACAGCCAACTGGCAAGCTGCTAGTGGAGTAGCCTACAGCCAACTGGCAAGCTGCTAGTGGAGTAGCCTACAATCAACTGGTAAGCTGCTAGTGGAGTAGCCTACAGCCAACTGGTAAGCTGCTAGTGGAGTAGCCTATAGCCAACTGGCAAGCTGCTAGTGGAGTAGCCTACAGCCAACTGGCAAGCTGCTAGTGGAGTAGCCTACAGCCAACTGGTAAGCTGCTAATGGAGTAGCCTACAGCCAACTGGCAAGCTGCTAGAGGAGTAGCCTATAGCCAACTGGCAAGCTGCTAGTGGAGTAGCCTACAGCCAACTGGCAAGCTGCTAGTGGAGTAGCCTACAGCCAACTGGTAAGCTGCTAGTGGAGTAGCCTACAGCCAACTGGCAAGATGCTAGTGGAGTAGCCTACAGCCAACTGGCAAGCTGCTAGTGGAGTAGCCTACAGTCAACTGGCGAGCTGCTAGTGGAGTAGCCTACAGCCAACTGGCAAGCTGCTAGTGGAGTAGCCTACAGCCAACTGGCAAGCTCCAACTAGCTGCATTGTACCGATAAGTCATTGGTAGTGCATTATTGTTTGCTTTCCGCGATTGGAAATGCATTGTATTGGCATGAGGAAGTGTTATTACGGTAATTAGCAACTGTTTTGCATTGGATTGTTGGGTATTGTGCATGTAGCTGTGTAGCGTTGTCATGACTTGCTATTTATGAATTGACCATGTTTGTAAAGCGGTGCAGTAGCCTGTATTCTTGCTGCAAGACAGCCGTGCGTGGCTGCAAATACATTGTGTGTAATTGTACTATCGGTTATTATCGATCCTGTGTTATCAGCAAGCGAAAATAGTTGTGCCCCCTTAGTCATTTCTGATGCCCCCTTGCCGAGTTCATCCTGCCGCCGGGCCTGGCTACGAGTAACCAGCTAAACTACACAAATTATTTTCCAAAAGTCAAGGACCATTAAATGCGCGCAGTGTAAAAGCAGGAAGTAGGCCACAAAGACCCGTTATAAAAATGATTAAATTAATCTAAACTCACCTGATTCATTGTAGAAACGTGTGTTTATGGTCAATTGCAGAGTTCAGGCGAAGTTAACTAGATGTTTATCTCTAGTCTACGGACCTTTTAGATCAGGGAGGTAGAGGACCGAGACGTTATATTTCAACATGCGACTCTCTGCCTAAAGACAAAATGGAGAATAGAGAACATGTAACTCCACCTTCACTTCCGTTCGAATGAAAAATAGGACTTCCGCCAACATACAAATAATAATACAGCAGTAGTCTGCTTAGCTCATTTTCAAAAGTTACAGTCCGATATCATTTTAACATTCCTCCTTTGTTCAATCATGTTGTCTGGTGTTCTACTCTGCACGGAGCGTAAAGTCACAAGAAAAAAGAGCCAGGCTCCGCCTTCATTTCCGTTCAACTTAAACGTTGGGATTCGGCCAACATACAAATAATACTCCAGTCTTAGGAAGCCTTCTGCTTTTAGTAACTCATTTTCTAAAGTTAACGCAGTTTCTCTGGACCCCGCAAGGTTGGACTTTGGGCTTCTCCCTAATATTAAAATAAAATCGAATGTTTCAGCCAGACAGCCACTCACAAACCGATCGCTGTACATCGTGCTGAAATAGAGACATGTCTATGCTGCTGCATGCCTAATTAATCGATGATAGGGTTCCTGTGGTGCAAGAGAATGTAAAGCTTTGCTTTAGCTAATGGATAAAGGTTTATAGGTAGGCCTCTATTTGGTCGTCATTTTCTCATGTTAAACATTTTAGTAATTTAGCAGACGCTCTTATCCAGAGCGACTTACAGTTAGTGAGTGCATATTTTTATTTATTTTTTCATACTGGCCCCCGTGGGAATCGAACCCACAACCCTGGTGTTGCAAACGATATGCACTACCAACTGAGCTACACGGGGCCTAACATTTCACGAAATCTATACACGGTGTCGTAATACTGCAATTTTATAGCCTGCTGGCTGGTGGTAATAATGTCATTTATTGTTCAGTAATTAAAACTGGACATTCAAACATTGCAGATTTTAAAATAAATGTTCCGTGCATACTAATCAGCTACTAATAGATTTTTAAAAATAATATACAACTGTCCTGTAGCTGCTACCTGAACCTGCATGACATGAACCCTCCTCGTGCTCTCTCCAAGCTTGGATAGAATGCTGTTGTGCATAAATCTATTTAAATTAAATAAAGAAAAATCTCATTTACATACACTACCGGTCAAACGTTTTGGAACACCTACTCATTCAAGGGTTTTTCTTAATTTGTAATATGCTCTACATTGTAGAATAATAGTGAAGACATCAAAACTATGAAATAACACATATGGAATCATGTAGTAACCAAAAAATGATTTGTATTCATTAGGGATCCCCATTAGCTTCTCCCAAGGCAGCAGCTACTCTTCCTGGGGTCTAAAAAATATTTGTGATTCTTCAAATAGCCACCCTTTGCCTTGATGACAGCTTTGCACACTCTTGACATTCTCTCAACCAGCTTCATGAGGTAGTCACCTGGAATGCATTTCAATAAACAGGTGTGCCTTCTTCAAAGTTAATTTGTGGAATTTCTTTCCTTCTTAATGCATTTGATTCAATCAGTTTTGTTGTGACAAGGTAAGGGGGGGTACACAGAAGATAGCCATATTTGGTAAAAGACCAAGTCCATATTATGGTGAGAACAGCTCACATTAGCAAAGAGAAACGACAGTCCATCATTACTTTAAGACATGAAGATCAGTCACTCCGGAAAATTTCAAGAACTTTGAAAGTTTCTTAAAGTGCAGTCGCAAAAACCATCAAGCTCTATGATGAAACTGGCTCTCATGAGGACCGCCACAGGAATGGAAGACCCAGAGTTACCTCTGCTGCAGAGGATAAGTTCATTAGAGTTACCAGCCTCAGAAATTGCAGCCCAAATAAATGCTTCAGAGTTCAAGTCACAGACACACCTCAACATCAACTGTTCAGAGGGGACTGTGTGAATCAGTCCTTCATGGTCGAACTGCTGCAAAGAAACCACTACTAAAGGACACCAATAAGAAGAAGAGACTTGCTTGGGCCAAGAAACACAAGCAATGGACATTAGACCGGTGGAAATTTGTCCTTTGGTTTGTAGTCCAAATTGGAGATTTTTGGTTCAAACCGCTGTGTCTGTGTGAGACGCAGTGTGGGTGAACGGATCAAATCAAATCAAATCTTATTGGCCAAATGCACCGAATACAACAGGTGCAGACATTACAGTGAAATGCTTACTTACAGCCCTTAACCAACAGTGCATTTAATTTAAAAAAAAAGTAGAATAAATAAAATAACAAAAAAGTGTTGAGAAAAAAAGAGCAGAAGTAAAATAAAATAATAGTAGGGAGGCTTTATATACAGGGGGAACAGGTGCAGAGTCAATGTGCTGGGGCACCGGCTAGTTGAGGTAGTTGAAGTAATATGTACATGTGGGTAGAGTTAAAGTGACTATGCATAAATAATTAACAGAGTAGCAGCAACGTAAAAAGCTGGGGTGGGGGGGCAGTGTAAATAGTCCGGGTAGCCATGATTAGCTGTTCAGGAGTCTTATGGCTTGGGGGTAGAAGCTGTTGAGAAGTATTTTGGACCTAGACTTGGCACTCCGGTACCGCTTGCCGTGCGGTAGCAGAGAGAACAGTCTATGACTAGGGTGGCTGGAGTCTTTGACAATGTTGAGGGCCTTCCTCTGACACCGCCTGGTATAGAGGTCCTGGATGGCAGGAAGCTTGGCCCCAGTGATGTACTGGGCCGTACGCACTACCCTCTGTCGTGCCTTGCGGTCGGAGGCCAAGCAGTTGCCATAACAGTCTGAGATGCAACCAGTCAGTATGCTCTCGATTGTGCAGCTGTGTAATTTTTTGAGGATCTGAGGACCCATGCCAAATATTTTCAGTCTCCTGAGGGAGAATAGGCTTTGGCGGATGATCTCCGCATGTGTATTTCCCACCGTAAAGCATGGAGGAGGAGGTGTTATGGTGTGGGGGTGCTTTGCTGGTGACACTGTCTGTGATTTATTTAGAATTCAAGGCACACTTAACCAGCAGGGCTACCACAGCATTCTGCAGCAATACACCATCCCATCTGGTTTGAACTTAGTGGGACTATCATTTGTTTTTCAACAGGACAATGACCCACTTCCAGGCTGTGTAAGGGCTAATTTACCAAGGAAAGTGATGTAACTTCTGCATCAGATAACCAGGCCTCCACAATCCCCCAACCTCAACCAAATTGAGATGGTTTGGGATGAGTCGGACCGCAGAGTGAAGGAAAAGCAGCCAACAAGTGCTCAGCATATGTGGGAACTCCTTCAAGACTGTTGGAAAAGCATTCCAGGTGAAGCTGGTTGAGAGAATGACAAGAGTGTGCAAAGCTGTCATCAAGGCAAAGGGTGGCTATTTGAAGAATCTCAAATATAAAACACATCTTGATTTGTTTAACACTTTTTTGGTTACTACATGATTCCATATGTGTTATTTCATAGTTTTGATGTCTTCACTATTAGTCTACAATGTAGAAAATAGTCAAATTAAAGAAAAACCCTTAAATGATTAGGTGTTCTAAATATGTTGACCGGTAGTGTACGTATTCACACCTGAGTCAATACTTTATAGAAACACCTTTTAGCAGCGGTTACAGTTGAGTCTTTCTGGGTAAAGTCTCTTAGAGCTTTCTAAACCTGGATTGTGCAACATTTCCCCATTATTATTTTACAACTTCTTCACGCTCCGTCAAATTGGTTGTTGATCATTGCTAGACAACAGTGGCCGTAAATGCCGTTAAAGATGAGGAAGGACCATTATTTATTTGTTAATGAGCATGGCCTTATTTCTATTACAGCATGTTGGATGACTGTCATTCATATTCCATTCACCCAGTTCAATGTAACATCGAAAGGTTTAGGGTACTACATGATACTCAACATTTCCCCATACCCATCATGAGGTTGCTACAATCTAGTCTATGAATGAAAGTTTACAACGTAGGTGACATACGGACAGTGACTCAATACCGCCTTGCACACTCTTGCCTGCAAATAGCTTATCTAGGGTGTAATAATTTGTCCAACAGTTGCAAACAAGAGTTTCTAATGGTCAAATTCAGATATGTTTATATGTTTGAGCCGGGTGCTTGAGTAAATAAACTAGCCAGCTAGCTAACATAGCATCCCTCTGTTTGAGCCGGGTGTTTGAGTAACTAAACTAGCCAGCTAGCTAACATTGCATCACTCTGTTGGAGCAGGTTGTTTGAGTAACTAAACTAGCCAGCTAGCTAACATAGCATCCCTCTGTTGGAGCAGGGTGTTTGAGTAACTAAACTAGCCAGGTAGCTAACATTGCATCACTCTGTTGGAGCAGCGTGTTTGAGTAACTAAACTAGCCAGCTAGCTTGATGGGAGTTGTGCTATCATACAGAGTGCTGTTGAGGCTACTGTAGACCTTCATTGCAAAACAGTGTGTTTTAATCAATTATTTGGTGACAGGTGAATATATTTAGTATAGTTTTATCTATAAAGGATGACTTTTTCAATGTTTTACCATTTTTATGAAATTCACTGAGGAGGATGGTTCTCATCCCTTTCCTACTTGGAGGAGCCTCCACTGCTAGACAACCATTTTCAGGTCTTGCCATAGATTTTCAAGTAGATTTAAGTCAAAATTGTAACTCGGCCACTCAGGAACATTCATTATCTTCTTGGTAAGCAACTCCAGCGTAGATTTGGCCTTGTGTTTTAGGTTATTGTCCTGCTGAAAGGTGAATGCATCTCACAGTGTCTGTTGGAAGCAGACTGAACCAGGTTTTCCTCTAGGATTTCTGACTGTGCTTAGCACCATTCCATTTATTTTTATCCTGAAAAACTCCCCAGTGCTTAATGATTACAAGCATACCCATAACATGATGCAGCCACCACTAAGCTTGAACATTTGAAAAGTGGTAGTCAGTAATGTGTTCGATTGGATTTGCCCCTAACATAACACTTTGTATTCAGGACAAAAAGTTAATTGCTTTGCCACATTTTTTTGCATTATTACTTTAGTTCCTTGTTGCAAACAGGATGCATGTTTTGGAATATTTTTATTATGTACAGGCATCCTTCTTTTCACTCTGTCATTTAGGTTAGTATTGTGGAGTAACTACAATGTTGTTGATCCATTCTCAGTTTTCTCCCATCACAGCCATTAAACTCTGTAACTGTTTAAAAGTCAGCATTAGCCTCATTGTGAAATCCCTAAATGGTTTCCTTCCTCTCCGGCAACTGAGTTAGGAAGGATGTCTCTATCTTTGTAGAGGCTGGGTATATTGATACACCATCCAAAGTGTAATGAATGAAGGAATATTCAATGTCGTCTACCCATAGGTGCCCTTCCTTGCGAGGCATTGGAAAACTTCCCTGGTCTTTGTGGTTGAATCTCTCCGGCAACGTTAGTTGTGTGTTATTCGTCATGTTAGAGAACAGCTATTAGTTGTACAATAATCCACGGGGTTGAGTGTCTTGTTGTTTCAATTCAATAACATCATAGAGATTCCAATCATATCAGTCTATCTTACCTTATAGGCCTAACTCAATATTAGGGACCTAATAACACCATAGAGAATCAAATCAAGCTTTATTTATACAGCACATTTCAGACATGGAATGGAACACAATGTGCTTCACAGGAAAAAAACTAATAAAAACAATTAAAATAAAACTAAATATTTACTACACAAATATAAGAGGATAAAAAACTAAAGAATTACAAAAAAAATGCACGACTTCAAAGCACCCTGAGGAAAAGCACCACTAAAAAGGTGTGTTTTAAGATCTATTTTTTAAAATGCCACAGTTTCGTTCCCCCTCAGGTTCTCTGGCTATTCCAGAGGCTGGGAGGCATAGTAACTAAAGGCTGCCTCTCCATGCCTCTTGGTCCTAGGCTTTGGGATAGTTAAAACTCACTGCTGTTAATCAGATATCCACCCTCAGGCCTGGAAATACATCCACAGGTACACCTCCAATTGACTCAAATTATGTCAATTAGCCTATCAGAAGCTTCTAAAACCATGACATCATTTTCTGGAATTTTCCAAGCTGTTTAAAGCCACAGTCAACATAGTGTAAACTTCTGACCTGCTGGAATTGTGATACAGTGAATTATAAGTTAAATAATCTGTCTGTAAACAATTGTTGGAAAAATTACTTGTGTCACGCACAAAGTAGATGTCCTAACCGACTTGCCATAACTATAGTTTGTTAACAAGACATTTGAGGAGTGGTTGAAAAACGAGTTTTAATGACTCCAACCTAAGTGTACGTAAACTTCCGACTTCAACTGTATATGACATGTAATAACTAGTAAGCACACAGACTGTGTTTAATACCCTGCTGTTAATATACAGTCTTGGTCAAAAGTTGAGAATGACCCAAATATTAATTTTCACAAAGTCTGCTGCATCAGTTATGATGGCAATTTGCATATACTCCAGACTGTTATGAAGAGTGATCAGATGAATTGCAATTAATTGCAAAGTCCCTCTTTGCCATAAAAATGAACTTAATCCCCCAAAAACATTTCCACTGCATTTCAGCCCTGCCACAAAAGGACCAGCTGACATCTTGTCAGTGATTCTCTCGTTAACACAGGTGAGAGTGTTGACGAGGACAAGGCTGGAGATCACTCTGTCATGCTGATTGAGTTAGAATAACAGACTGGAAGCTTTAAAAGGAGGGTGGTGCTTGAAATCATTGTTCTTCCTCTGTTAACCATGGTTACCTGCAAGGAAACACGTGCCGTCATCATTGCTTTGCACAAAAAGGGCTTCACAGGCAAGGATATTGCTGCTAGTAAGATTGCACCTAAATCAACCATTTATCGGATCATCAAGAACTTCAAGGAGAGAGGTTCAATTGTTGTGAAGGCTTCAGGGCGCCTAAGAAAATCCAGCAAGCGCCAGGACCGTCTCCTAAAGTTGATTCAGCTGCGGGATCGGGGCACCACCAGTGCAGAGCTTGCTCAGGAATGGAAGCAGGCAGGTGTGAGTGTATCTGCACGCACAGTGAGGCGAAGACTTTTGGAGGATGGCCTGGTGTCAAGAAGGGCAGCGAGGAAGCCACTACTCTCCAGGAAAAACATCAGGGACAGACTGATATTCTGCAAAAGGTACAGGGATTGAATTGCTGAGGACTGGGGTAAAGTCATTTTCTCTGATGAATCCCCTTTCCGATTGTTTGGGGCATCCGGAAAAAAGCTTGTCCGGAGAAGACAAGGTGAGCGCTACCATCAGTCCTGTGTCATGCCAACAGTAAAGCATCCTGAGACCATTCATGTGTGGGGTTGCTTCTCAGCCAAGGGAGTGGGCTCACTCACAATTGAGAGCAACTTCTCCCAACCATCCAAGAACAGTTTGGTGACGAACAATGTCTTTTCCAGCATGATGGAGCACCTTGCCATAAGGCAAAGGTGATAACCAACTGGCTCGGGGAACAAAACATTGAAATATTGGGTCCATGGGCAAGGAAACTCCCCAGAACTTAATCCCACAAATTCTGACAAACACCAAGCATTGATTAGGCAAGGATGGGCTGCCATCAGTCAGGATGTGGCCCAGAAGTTAATTGACAGCATGCCATTGCAGAGGTCTTGAAATAGAAGGGTCAACGCTGCAAATATTAACTCATTGCATAAACTTAATGTAATTGTCAATAAAAGCCTTTGACACTTATGGAATGCTTGGATTATACTTCAGTATACCATAGTAACATCTGAGAAAAATATCTAAAAACACTGAAGCAGCAAACTTTGTGGTTTGTTTGTTTGTTTGCTAGCAAGCTACTGAGGCGGCTGATGAGTCCGTGTTGTTGTTGAAAAAGCGTCCTGTCCACTGGAGGAAACAGCTCTTGAAAGACTCACATCGTCATCTGCTGACTGGAGTGGGTAACGCAGTTTGGGAAAATATTCACTATACCGTGTTCATTCTGCCAAACAATATCATGTCATTTCAAAATAAGGTGAGTTGGATGGTAGACGGGGTTGATCATGGTGAGTTGGCTGGTAGACAGGGTTGATCATGGTGATGGTGAGTTGGCTGGTAGACAGGGTTGATCATGGTGATGGTGTGTTGGCTGGTAGACAGGGTTGATCATGAGGATCGTGAATTGTCCTCAGACATAGTTATCAGTCTTCAGATCCCTCTAGCTTGCTCGTTAAGCAAACCAAATAAATCGACTTGCCAACATTTCTGTAAACTCCTGGTATCATAGCATCTGTCAACAGACTGTGGGACGGCAGCGACTTAAGGGACTTTTCTGACCACATCCCAACTAGTCAACATGTTAAACGGACCCTTGCCTTAACCCTAACGATAGACTTGCAGAGAGAGGGGGAGGAGCTACCGCCCTGCTTTCTCTGAGCTGACCAATCCTGTTGTTGGGAAACACCCACACCATTCTGTTGTTGGGGTACGTACGCCCACACCATTCAAACACAGACTATTTCACTCACATTGCAATTAATAGAAATCTGGAAATAATGGATAGTTAAAGTTATCAGAGGGTGGACCCCTTGTTGACAGTACATCAAATTACACTAAGGAAGGCCACATTAAGAAAGCTTGAGGGGGCAAAACTCACCCTATAGGACTTCTCTCCAGTGTGTGTACACTCGTCTACCGTTAACTGGATTGAGCTAACAAAAGTGGAAAGGTTACCCAACAGTGTGGTGTTTTCTCTTGTGTCTAGCCAGGTTTCCTGAGTGAGTGAATCTCTTCCCACACTGATCACAACCAAAAGGCTTCTCTCCTGTGTGTGTTCTCTGGTGTAATACAAGTCCGTTTGAAGTGGTTAAGCTCATTCCACAGTCTGAGCAGTGGTAAGGCTTCTCTCCTGTGTGTATTCTCTTGTGTAACGCCAGGTGTCCTGACTGAGTGAATCTCTTCCCACACTGATCACAACCAAAAGGCTTCTCTCCTGTGTGTATTCTCTTGTGTCTAGCCAGGTTTCCTGAGTGAGTGAATCTCTTCCCACACTGATCACAACCAAAAGGCTTCTCTCCTGTGTGTATTCTCTTGTGTCCAGCCAGGCTATCTGACTGAGTGAATCTCTTCCCACACTGATCACAACCAAAAGGCTTCTCTCCTGTGTGTGTTCTCTGGTGTACTAGAAGTCCTTTTGAAGTGGTTAAGCTCATTCCACAGTCTGAGCAGTGGTAAGGCTTCTCTCCTGTGTGTATTCTCTTGTGTCTAGCCAGGTGTCCTGAGTGAGTGAATCTCTTCCCACACTGATCACAACCAAAAGGCTTCTCTCCTGTGTGTATTCTCTTGTGTCTAGCCAGGTTTCCTGAGTGAGTGAATCTCTTCCCACACTGATCACAACCAAAAGGCTTCTCTCCTGTGTGTATTCTCTTGTGTCCAGCCAGGCTATCTGACTGAGTGAATCTCTTCCCACACTGATCACAACCAAAAGGCTTCTCTCCTGTGTGTGTTCTCTGGTGTACTAGAAGTCCTTTTGAAGTGGTTAAGCTCATTCCACAGTCTGAGCAGTGGTAAGGCTTCTCTCCTGTGTGTATTCTCTTGTGTAACGCCAGGTGTCCTGACTGAGTGAATCTCTTCCCACATTGGTCACAGCTATAAGGCTTCTCTCCTGTGTGTATTCTCTTGTGTCTAGCCAGGTTTCCTGAGTGAGTGAATCTCTTCCCACACTGATCACAACCAAAAGGCTTCTCTCCTGTGTGTATTCTCTTGTGTCCAGCCAGGCTATCTGACTGAGTGAATCTCTTCCCACACTGATCACAACCAAAAGGCTTCTCTCCTGTGTGTGTTCTCTGGTGTACTAGAAGTCCTTTTGAAGTGGTTAAGCTCATTCCACAGTCTGAGCAGTGGTAAGGCTTCTCTCCTGTGTGTATTCTCTTGTGTAACGCCAGGCTTTCTGAATGAGTGAATCTCTTCCCACACTGATCACAACCAAAAGGCTTCTCTCCTGTGTGTATTCTCTTGTGTCTAGCCAGGTGTTCTGACCGAGTGAATCTCTTCCCACACTGATCACAACCAAAAGGCTTCTCTCCTGTGTGTATTATCATGTGTCCAACCAGGCTTCCTGAATGAGTGAATCTCTTCCCACACTGATCACAACCAAAAGGCTTCTCTCCTGTGTGTTTTCTCATGTGTCCAACCAGGCTTCCTGACTGAGTGAATCTCTTCCCACACTGATCACAACCAAAAGGCTTCTCTCCTGTGTGTATTCTCTTGTGTAAAGCCAGGTTTCCTGATTGAGTGAATCTCTTCCCACACTGATCACAACCAAAAGGCTTCTCTCCTGTGTGTGTTCTCTGGTGTACTAGAAGTCCTTTTGAAGTGGTTAAGCTCATTCCACAGTCTGAGCAGTGGTAAGGCTTCTCTCCTGTGTGTATTCTCGTGTGTAACTTCAGGCTTCCTGACTGAGTGAATCTCTTCCCACACTGATCACAACCAAAAGGCTTCTCGCCTGTGTGTATTCTCTTGTGTAAAGCCAGGTTTCCTGAGTGAGTGAATCTCTTCCCACATTGATCACAACCAAAAGGCTTCTCTCCTGTGTGTGTTCTCTGGTGTACTAGAAGTCCTTTTGAAGTGGTTAAGCTCATTCCACAGTCTGAGCAGTGGTAAGGCTTCTCTCCTGTGTGTTTTCTCATGTGTCCAACCAGGCTTCCTGACTGAGTGAATCTCTTCCCACACTGATCACAACCAAAAGGCTTCTCTCCTGTGTGTATTCTCTTGTGTAAAGCCAGGTTTCCTGAGTGAGTGAATCTCTTCCCACACTGATCACAACCAAAAGGCTTCTCTCCTGTGTGTGTTCTCTGGTGTACCAGAAGTCCTTGTGAAGTGGTTAAGCTCATTCCACAGTCTGAGCAGTGGTAAGGCTTCTCTCCTGTGTGTATTCTCTTGTGTAAAGCCAGGTTTCCTGAGTGAGTGAATCTCTTCCCACACTGATCACAACCAAAAGGCTTCTCTCCTGTGTGTGTTCTCTGGTGTACTAGAAGTCCTTGTGAAGTGGTTAAGCTCATTCCACAGTCTGAGCAGTGGTAAGGCTTCTCTCCTGTGTGTATTCTCTTGTGTAACTCCAGGCTTCCTGACTGAGTGAATCTCTTCCCACACTGATCACAACCAAAAGGCTTCTCTCCTGTGTGTATTCTCTTGTGTAAAGCCAGGTTTCCTGAGTGAGTGAATCTCTTCCCACACTGATCACAACCAAAAGGCTTCTCTCCTGTGTGTGTTCTCTGGTGTACTAGAAGTCCTTTTGAAGTGGTTAAGCTCATTCCACAGTCTGAGCAGTGGTAAGGCTTCTCTCCTGTGTGTATTCTCTTGTGTAACTCCAGGCTTCCTGACTGAGTGAATCTCTTCCCACACTGATCACAACCAAAAGGCTTCTCTCCTGTGTGTATTATCTGGTGTATTACCAGCTGGTCTGATCTAGGAAATCTTTTCCCACATTGATCACAGCTGTAAAGCTTCTCTCCTGTGTGTATTCTCTTGTGCATTTTAAGTTTTGCTGAAGAGGTGAAACTCTTTCCACAGTCAAAGCAGCAGTAAGTTTTCTTCCCTGTAAGTCTCTGCTGGTGTTTCTTGAGGTGTTCTGATCTGGAGAGACTCTTCTCTGTCTCATCAGCATCATGATGTTGGTTAGCCTCCCCAGATGATAAGCCCCTTCTACTGAGAGAGCGACGATTAGGGCTGTCCCCTGTGAAACAAAGAAAGACAGTTAGGGTTCCTTCTTCATATCTAAGTTAGTTCAAGGCCCAGCTTTCCAAACTCTTGTGATCAGATTTGAGCATTTTGGATGGGTTAAAATCATCAATGTAACCAATGGGGTAGGAGTGCTTCTAATGATTCTACATTTTAAGAAGGTTAGTGATTGTATTTAATGGTAATTAAGGACATCTAGGGAGTGTCCCAAAATAAATGTATGTAAGAGCATAAACCCACTCCATCCCGGTGTTTTCCTGCAGTCGACCAGCAGCACAGACACCCTCTTCAGACCCAGCAGTAAGTTACCAGGAGAGGCACAACCTGGGTACCCCAAGAGGGGGAGGGAGGAGGGTTGGAGGGAGAGGGAGGAGGGGGGTGGAATAGGTGTTTCCTGTAAATCCCAAAAAGAGGGTAGTGGAATTCAAGTTAGTACACTAAGGGTAAAACAACACAACAATGGTATGATGAGGTCTTGCATTTAAATGGGGACGCCACAACGGAGTGGTAACAATGCCCACTTGCTGTTTAAGACTTAATGGACACCAAATACATTTTTTCCAAACTCTGCTTCTTCATTCCGGTCCGTTGAACAACATGAAGTTACCAAACCACAGAAGACTAAAAATGTGGTTTTCAACGATGGGTTTATGATATAGCTTGCAACTTGTAAACGATTACCCATTCCTAAAAGTGAGTACTACTTTCACAGCATGTTAAAAATAATTCACATTGTCTGTTTGCTTGCTACGCAAATTTGCAGCGCTCAAATATTGTAACTGTATGTAACATGCACGATATGAACCCGGGGCTCCCACGGGAGAAACCAATATCTTACACTTCAGACCAATAGGACATTTCGGGAAAAAGGGCAAATTGATTTAGCTTATTTTTATATTAGACCCCAATTACGTTTCTATGTGAGAATTCCAATAATATTTTTGGGCATTGCTGGCGATGGAATCAGCCAATAACAAAAGGGATGGAAGTATAGACAGCGTTCCTTGATCTGATCTACAGGCTATTTGATCTGATCTACAGGCTATTTGATCTGTTCTACAGGATATGCATCAGACTATTTTGAAATGTTAACCTAATATAATACATTGCCTTTAGAATGTCTGCACTCCCTTGAACCTTTTTCACATTTTGTTACGTTACAAAGTGGGATTTAAATATATTAAATTGTAATTTTTTGTAATTGATGTGCTAATTTCAAACTGTCAATGTGGCTTTGATTGGAAAGTTGATGTTACGTTGGAAAGCTTCGTGTTGATGACAGTTTGCGATAGAACACATAAAAAAAGGGCGGGTGTCATGTTTTGGCTGACAAATGTACTAAAATGTAATAACATCCAAACTATGAAATAACACATATTGAATCATGTTGTAACCAACAAAGTGTTAAACAAATCAAAATATATTCCAGGTGACTACCTCATGAAGATGGTTGAGAGAATGCCAAGAGTGTGAAAAGCTGTCATCAAGGCAAAGGGGTGGCTACTTTGAAGAATCTCAAACATCACATATTTTGATCTGTTTAACACTTTCTTGGTTACTACATCATTCCATATGTGTTATTTCATAGTTCTGATGTCTTCACTATTATTCTACAACGTAAAAATAAAGAAAAACCCTTGAATGAGTAGGTGTGTCCAAACTTTTGACTGGTACTGTATATATTTCTTTCCACTTTCAAATGGTACAACAAAGATGTTTGGAGGTAGAGGGCTGCGGGCTCCGACGGAGATCATTGCAGCGCGGCCCATATTTTTCATGTTGAGTGAGGTCAGACAGAAAACGTTGTGATAAATATACTTGTCCCGCAGATTATTTGGAAATGGTGTCTTTCTGCTGTGTATGCGTAAGCCTAGCTATTGTACTAAAAGCACCTCTGTCAAATTATTCACACACTAGCCTACAAGGCTACCTATGAATGGGCGAATAAATCTTGCTGTTTCAAGTTCAGCAGCCATACCTCTCCTCTCCTAGTTCAGCAGCCATACTTCTCCTGTCCTAGTTCAGCAGCCATACCTCTCCTCTCCTAGTTCAGCAGCCATACCTCTCCTCTGCTAGTTCAGCAGCCATACCTCTCCTCTCCTAGTTCAGCAGCCATACCTCTCCTCTCCTCTCCTAGTTCAGCAGCCATACCTCTCCTCTCCTAGTTCAGCAGCCATACCTCTCCTCTCCTCTCCTAGTTCAGCAGCCATACCTCTCCTCTCCTAGTTGGGCGTGCCAGATTAGGTGACCGTATGGTCTCAATTAAATAGAGTAGTCTATATATGAATGGACAGATAAGCACGGCAGTTATCTTCCCAAGTAAATTAACTTCCTAAATATTATTAGTCTATACAGTTCCTATGGAAAGTCTACACCCACTATAACTTTTTCACATTTTGTTGCTTTAAAAAGTGGGATTGAAATAGATTTGATTATAATTTTCCGTAATACATCTACACAAAATAATGTGAAAGTAAAAACAAAATTCTACAAATTTGTACAAACAAATACAAAACAATAACTAAAATAGTAATTGTGTGATATGAATGACTAACCTTTCCTCTGTTAATAATGATGTTGTGTAAGGTGTATTAAGCCACCCAGACACGTCAAAGATGTTCACAATAATCCACAATAATGACCACCTGCAACCCTGTACATGTGACTATTCACAATAATCCACAATAATGACTACCTGCAACCCTGTACATGTGACTATTCACAATAATCCACAATAATGACCACCTGCAACCCTGTACATTTGACTATTAGCAATAATCCCCAATAATGACCACCTGCAACCCTGTACATGTGACTATTCACAATAATCCACAATAATGACCTGAATGACAGAGTGAAAGGAGAATATACATATTTCAGATCTTGTTTGCAACAAGGCACTAAAGTAACACTGCTAAAAAATTAACAGGGCAAATGAATACACTTTTTGGGCCTAAATGCAAAGCCTTAAGTTTGGGGCAAATCCAACATAACATCACTGAGTAACTGCCTCCTTATTTAAAAGCATGGTGATGGCTGCATCATGGTAAGGAAATGCTTGACATCGTCAAAGACTGGGGAGTTTTACAGAATGAAACGAAACGGGAGATCCTAGAGGAAAGCCTGCTTCAGTCTGCTTTACACCAGACACTGGGAGAGGAACTCACCTTTCAGCAGAACAGTAACCTACAACACTAAGCCACATCTAAATCTGTGGGCCTACAGCCAACTGGCAAGCTGCTAGTGGAGTAGCCTACAGCCAACTGGTCAACTGCTAGTGGTGTAGCTTACAGCCAACTGGCAAGCTGCTAGTGGAGTAGCCTACAGCCAACTGGTTAGCTGCTAGTAGAGTAGCCTACAGCCAACTGGCAAGCTGCTAGTGGAGTAGCCTACAGCCAACTGGCAAGCTGCTAGTAGAGTAGCCTACAGCCAACTGACAAGCTGCTAGTAGAGTAGCCTACAGCCAACTGGCAAGCTGCTAGTAGAGTAGCCTACAGCCAACTGACAAGCTGCTAGTAGAGTAGCCTACAGCCAACTGGTAAGCTGCTAGTGGAGTAGCCTAAAGCCAACTGGTAAGCTGCTGGTAGAGTAGCCTACAGCCAACTGGTAAGCTGCTGGTAGAGTAGCCTACAGCCAACTGGTAAGCTGCTAGTAGAGTAGCCTACAGCCAACTGGTAAGCTGCTGGTGGAGTAGCCTACAGCCAACTGGTAAGCTGCTAGCGGAGTAGTCTAAAGCCAAGTGGTAAGCTGCTAGTAGAGTAGCTTACAGCCAACTGGTAAGCTGCTAATGGAGTAGCCTACAGCCAACTGGTAAGCTGCTAGTGGAGTAGCCTACAGCCAACTGGCAAGCTGCTAGTAGATTAGCCTACAGCCAACTGGCAAGCTGCTAGTAGAGTAGCCTACAGCCAACTGGCAAGCTGATAGTTGTGTAGCCTACAGCCAACTGGCAAGCTGCTAGTAGATTAGCCTACAGCCAACTGGCAAGCTGCTAGTAGAGTAGCCTACAACCAACTGGCAAGCTGCTAGTAGAGTAGCCTACAGCCAACTGGCAAGCTGCTAGTAGAGTAGCCTACAGCCAACTGGCAAGCTGCTAGTAGAGTAGCCTACAGCCAACTGGCAAGCTGCTAGTAGAGTAGCCTACAGCCAACTGGCAAGCTGCTAGTGGAGTAGCCTACAGCCAACTGGCAAGCTGCAAGTAGAGTAGCCTACAGCCAACTGGCAAGCTACTAGTAGAGTAGCCTACAGCCAACTGGCAAGCTGCTAGTAGAGTAGCCTACAGCCAACTGGCAAGCTGCTAGTGGAGTAGCCTACAGACAACTGTCAAGCTGCTAGTGGAGTAGCCTACAGCCAACTGGCAAGCTGCTAGTGGAGTAGCCTACAGCCAACTGGTAAACTGCTAGTGGAGTAGCCTACAGCCAACTGGTAAACTGCTAGTAAAGTAGCCTACAGCCAACTGGCAAGCTGCTAGTAGAGTAGCCTACAGCCAACTGGTAAACTGCTAGTAGAGTAGCCTACAGCCAACTGGCAAGCTGCTAGTGGAGTAGCCTACAGCCAACTGGCAAGCTGCAAGTAGAGTAGCCTAAAGCCAACTGGCAAGCTACTAGTAGAGTAGCTTACAGCCAACTGGTAAGCTGCAAGTGGAGTAGCCTACAGCCAACTGGTAAGCTGCTAGTGGAGTAGCCTAAAGCCAACTGTTACGCTGCTAGCAGAGTAGCCTAAAACCAACTGGCAAGCTGCTAGTGGAGTGGCCTACAGCCAACTGGTAAGCTGCTGGTGGAGTAGCCTACAGCCAACTGGTAAGCTGCTAGTGGAGTGGCCTACAGCCAACTGGTAAGCTGCTAGTGGAGTGGCCTACAGCCAACTGGTAAGCTGCTAGTGGAGTGGCCTACAGCCAACTGGTAAGCTGCTGGTGGAGTAGCCTACAGCCAACTGGCAAGCTGCTGGTGGAGTAGCCTACAGCCAACTGGTAAGCTGCTGGTGGAGTAGCCTAAAGCCAACTGGTAAGCTGCTAGTGGAGTAGCCTAAAGCCAACTGGTAAGCTGCTAGTGGAGTAGCCTACAAGCAACTGATAAGCTGCTAGTGGAGTAGCCTACAGCCAACTGGTAAGCTGCTAGTGGAGTAGCCTACAGCAAACTGGTAAGCTGCTAGTGGAGTAGCCTACAGCCAACTGGTAAGCTGATAATGGTGTAGCCTACAGCCAACTGGCAAGCTGCTAGTGTAGTAGCTTACAGCCAACTGGTAAGCTGCTAGTGGTGTAGCTTACAGCCAACTGGCAAGCTGCTAGTGGAGTAGCCTACAGCCAACTGGTAAGCTGCTAGTGGAGTAGCCTACAGCCAACTGGCAAGCTGCTAGTGGAGTAGCCTACAGCCAACTGGTAAGTTGCTAGTGGAGTAGCCTACAGCCAACTGGCAAGCTGCTAGTGGAGTAGCCTACAGCCAACTGGCAAGCTGCTAGTAGAGTAGCCTACAGCCAACTGGCAAGCTGCTAGTGGAGTAGCCTACAGCCAACTGGTAAACTGCTAGTGGAGTAGCCTACAGCCAACTGGCAAGCTGCTAGTAGAGTAGCCTACAGCCAACTGGTAAGCTGCTGGTGGAGTAGCCTACAGCCAACTGGTAAGCTGCTGGTGGAGTAGCCTACAGCCAACTGGTAAGATGCTGGTGGAGTAGCCTACAGCCAACTGGAAAGCTGCTAGTGGAGTAGCCTACAGCCAACTGGCAAGCTGCTAGTGGAGTAGCCTACAGCCAACTGGTTAACTGCTAGTAGAGTAGCCTACAGCCAAAAGCTGCTAGTGGAGTAGCATACAGCCAACTGGCAAGCTGCTAGCGTAAATGTAATGTAATGTCTAGTGGATTAGCCTACAGCCAACTGGTAAGCTGCTAATGGAGTAGCCTACAGCCAACTGGTAAGCTGCTAGTGGAGTAGCCTACAGCCAACTGGCAAGCTGCTAGTAGATTAGCCTACAGCCAACTGGCAAGCTGCTAGTAGAGTAGCCTACAGCCAACTGGCAAGCTGATAGTTGTGTAGCCTACAGCCAACAGGCAAGCTGCTAGTAGATTAGCCTACAGCCAACTGGCAAGCTGCTAGTAGAGTAGCCTACAGCCAACTGGCAAGCTGCTAGTAGAGTAGCCTACAGCCAACTGGCAAGCTGCTAGTAGAGTAGCCTACAGCCAACTGGCAAGCTGCTAGTAGAGTAGCCTACAGCCAACTGGCAAGCTGCTAGTAGAGTAGCCTACAGCCAACTGTCAAGCTGCTAGTGGAGTAGCCTACAGCCAACTGGCAAGCTGCTAGTGGAGTAGCCTACAGCCAACTGGTAAACTGCTAGTGGAGTAGCCTACAGCCAACTGGTAAACTGCTAGTAGAGTAGCCTACAGCCAACTGGCAAGCTGCTAGTAGAGTAGCCTACAGCCAACTGGCAAGCTGCTAGTGGAGTAGCCTACAGCCAACTGGCAAGCTGCAAGTAGAGTAGCCTACAGCCAACTGGCAAGCTACTAGTAGAGTAGCCTACAGCCAACTGGCAAGCTGCTAGTAGAGTAGCCTACAGCCAACTGGCAAGCTGCTAGTGGAGTAGCCTACAGACAACTGTCAAGCTGCTAGTGGAGTAGCCTACAGCCAACTGGCAAGCTGCTAGTGGAGTAGCCTACAGCCAACTGGTAAACTGCTAGTGGAGTAGCCTACAGCCAACTGGTAAACTGCTAGCAAAGTAGCCTACAGCCAACTGGCAAGCTGCTAGTAGAGTAGCCTACAGCCAACTGGTAAACTGCTAGTAGAGTAGCCTACAGCCAACTGGCAAGCTGCTAGTGGAGTAGCCTACAGCCAACTGGCAAGCTGCAAGTAGAGTAGCCTAAAGCCAACTGGCAAGCTACTAGTAGAGTAGCTTACAGCCAACTGGTAAGCTGCAAGTGGAGTAGCCTACAGCCAACTGGTAAGCTGCTAGTGGAGTAGCCTAAAGCCAACTGTTACGCTGCTAGCAGAGTAGCCTAAAACCAACTGGCAAGCTGCTAGTGGAGTGGCCTACAGCCAACTGGTAAGCTGCTGGTGGAGTAGCCTACAGCCAACTGGTAAGCTGCTAGTGGAGTAGCCTACAGCCAACTGGTAAGCTGCTGTTGGAGTAGCCTAAAGCCAACTGGTAAGCTGCTAGTGGAGTAGCCTAAAACCAACTGGTAAGCTGCTAGTAGAGTAGCTTACAGCCAACTGGTAAGCTGCTAGTGGAGTAGCCTAAAGCCAACTGGTAAGCTGCTAGTAGAGTAGCTTACAGCAAACTGTCAAGCTGCTAGTGGAGTATTCTACAGCCAACTGGCAAGCTGCTAGTGGAGTAGCCTACAGCCAACTGGCAAGCTGCTAGTAGAGTAGCCTACAGCCAACTGGCAAGCTGCTAGTAGAGTAGCCTACAGCCAACTGGCAAGCTGCTAGTGGAGTAGCCTACAGCCAACTGGTAAACTGCTAGTGGAGTAGCCTACAGCCAACTGGTAAGCTGCTAGTGGAGTAGCCTAAAGCCAACTGGTAAGCTGCTTTAAGCCTTAAGTTTGGGGCAAATCCAACATAACATCACTGAGTAACTGCCTCCTTATTTAAAAGCATGGTGATGGCTGCATCATGGTAAGGAAATGCTTGACATCGTCAAAGACTGGGGAGTTTTACAGAATGAAACGAAACGGGAGATCCTAGAGGAAAGCCTGCTTCAGTCTGCTTTACACCAGACACTGGGAGAGGAACTCACCTTTCAGCAGAACAGTAACCTACAACACTAAGCCACATCTAAATCTGTGGGCCTACAGCCAACTGGCAAGCTGCTAGTGGAGTAGCCTACAGCCAACTGGTCAACTGCTAGTGGTGTAGCTTACAGCCAACTGGCAAGCTGCTAGTGGAGTAGCCTACAGCCAACTGGTTAGCTGCTAGTAGAGTAGCCTACAGCCAACTGGCAAGCTGCTAGTGGAGTAGCCTACAGCCAACTGGCAAGCTGCTAGTAGAGTAGCCTACAGCCAACTGACAAGCTGCTAGTAGAGTAGCCTACAGCCAACTGGCAAGCTGCTAGTAGAGTAGCCTACAGCCAACTGACAAGCTGCTAGTAGAGTAGCCTACAGCCAACTGGTAAGCTGCTAGTGGAGTAGCCTAAAGCCAACTGGTAAGCTGCTGGTAGAGTAGCCTACAGCCAACTGGTAAGCTGCTGGTAGAGTAGCCTACAGCCAACTGGTAAGCTGCTAGTAGAGTAGCCTACAGCCAACTGGTAAGCTGCTGGTGGAGTAGCCTACAGCCAACTGGTAAGCTGCTAGCGGAGTAGTCTAAAGCCAAGTGGTAAGCTGCTAGTAGAGTAGCTTACAGCCAACTGGTAAGCTGCTAATGGAGTAGCCTACAGCCAACTGGTAAGCTGCTAGTGGAGTAGCCTACAGCCAACTGGCAAGCTGCTAGTAGATTAGCCTACAGCCAACTGGCAAGCTGCTAGTAGAGTAGCCTACAGCCAACTGGCAAGCTGATAGTTGTGTAGCCTACAGCCAACTGGCAAGCTGCTAGTAGATTAGCCTACAGCCAACTGGCAAGCTGCTAGTAGAGTAGCCTACAACCAACTGGCAAGCTGCTAGTAGAGTAGCCTACAGCCAACTGGCAAGCTGCTAGTAGAGTAGCCTACAGCCAACTGGCAAGCTGCTAGTAGAGTAGCCTACAGCCAACTGGCAAGCTGCTAGTAGAGTAGCCTACAGCCAACTGTCAAGCTGCTAGTGGAGTAGCCTACAGCCAACTGGCAAGCTGCTAGTGGAGTAGCCTACAGCCAACTGGTAAACTGCTAGTGGAGTAGCCTACAGCCAACTGGTAAACTGCTAGTAGAGTAGCCTACAGCCAACTGGCAAGCTGCTAGTAGAGTAGCCTACAGCCAACTGGCAAGCTGCTAGTGGAGTAGCCTACAGCCAACTGGCAAGCTGCAAGTAGAGTAGCCTACAGCCAACTGGCAAGCTACTAGTAGAGTAGCCTACAGCCAACTGGCAAGCTGCTAGTAGAGTAGCCTACAGCCAACTGGCAAGCTGCTAGTGGAGTAGCCTACAGACAACTGTCAAGCTGCTAGTGGAGTAGCCTACAGCCAACTGGCAAGCTGCTAGTGGAGTAGCCTACAGCCAACTGGTAAACTGCTAGTGGAGTAGCCTACAGCCAACTGGTAAACTGCTAGTAAGGTAGCCTACAGCCAACTGGCAAGCTGCTAGTAGAGTAGCCTACAGCCAACTGGTAAACTGCTAGTAGAGTAGCCTACAGCCAACTGGCAAGCTGCTAGTGGAGTAGCCTACAGCCAACTGGCAAGCTGCAAGTAGAGTAGCCTAAAGCCAACTGGCAAGCTACTAGTAGAGTAGCTTACAGCCAACTGGTAAGCTGCAAGTGGAGTAGCCTACAGCCAACTGGTAAGCTGCTAGTGGAGTAGCCTAAAGCCAACTGTTACGCTGCTAGCAGAGTAGCCTAAAACCAACTGGCAAGCTGCTAGTGGAGTGGCCTACAGCCAACTGGTAAGCTGCTGGTGGAGTAGCCTACAGCCAACTGGTAAGCTGCTAGTGGAGTGGCCTACAGCCAACTGGTAAGCTGCTAGTGGAGTGGCCTACAGCCAACTGGTAAGCTGCTAGTGGAGTGGCCTACAGCCAACTGGTAAGCTGCTGGTGGAGTAGCCTACAGCCAACTGGCAAGCTGCTGGTGGAGTAGCCTACAGCCAACTGGTAAGCTGCTGGTGGAGTAGCCTAAAGCCAACTGGTAAGCTGCTAGTGGAGTAGCCTAAAGCCAACTGGTAAGCTGCTAGTGGAGTAGCCTACAAGCAACTGATAAGCTGCTAGTGGAGTAGCCTACAGCCAACTGGTAAGCTGCTAGTGGAGTAGCCTACAGCAAACTGGTAAGCTGCTAGTGGAGTAGCCTACAGCCAACTGGTAAGCTGATAATGGTGTAGCCTACAGCCAACTGGCAAGCTGCTAGTGTAGTAGCTTACAGCCAACTGGTAAGCTGCTAGTGGTGTAGCTTACAGCCAACTGGTAAGCTGCTAGTGGTGTAGCTTACAGCCAACTGGCAAGCTGCTAGTGGAGTAGCCTACAGCCAACTGGTAAGCTGCTAGTGGAGTAGCCTACAGCCAACTGGCAAGCTGCTAGTGGAGTAGCCTACAGCCAACTGGTAAGTTGCTAGTGGAGTAGCCTACAGCCAACTGGCAAGCTGCTAGTGGAGTAGCCTACAGCCAACTGGCAAGCTGCTAGTAGAGTAGCCTACAGCCAACTGGCAAGCTGCTAGTGGAGTAGCCTACAGCCAACTGGTAAACTGCTAGTGGAGTAGCCTACAGCCAACTGGCAAGCTGCTAGTAGAGTAGCCTACAGCCAACTGGTAAGCTGCTGGTGGAGTAGCCTACAGCCAACTGGTAAGCTGCTGGTGGAGTAGCCTACAGCCAACTGGTAAGATGCTGGTGGAGTAGCCTACAGCCAACTGGAAAGCTGCTAGTGGAGTAGCCTACAGCCAACTGGCAAGCTGCTAGTGGAGTAGCCTACAGCCAACTGGTTAACTGCTAGTAGAGTAGCCTACAGCCAAAAGCTGCTAGTGGAGTAGCATACAGCCAACTGGCAAGCTGCTAGCGTAAATGTAATGTAATGTCTAGTGGATTAGCCTACAGCCAACTGGTAAGCTGCTAATGGAGTAGCCTACAGCCAACTGGTAAGCTGCTAGTGGAGTAGCCTACAGCCAACTGGCAAGCTGCTAGTAGATTAGCCTACAGCCAACTGGCAAGCTGCTAGTAGAGTAGCCTACAGCCAACTGGCAAGCTGATAGTTGTGTAGCCTACAGCCAACAGGCAAGCTGCTAGTAGATTAGCCTACAGCCAACTGGCAAGCTGCTAGTAGAGTAGCCTACAGCCAACTGGCAAGCTGCTAGTAGAGTAGCCTACAGCCAACTGGCAAGCTGCTAGTAGAGTAGCCTACAGCCAACTGGCAAGCTGCTAGTAGAGTAGCCTACAGCCAACTGGCAAGCTGCTAGTAGAGTAGCCTACAGCCAACTGTCAAGCTGCTAGTGGAGTAGCCTACAGCCAACTGGCAAGCTGCTAGTGGAGTAGCCTACAGCCAACTGGTAAACTGCTAGTGGAGTAGCCTACAGCCAACTGGTAAACTGCTAGTAGAGTAGCCTACAGCCAACTGGCAAGCTGCTAGTAGAGTAGCCTACAGCCAACTGGCAAGCTGCTAGTGGAGTAGCCTACAGCCAACTGGCAAGCTGCAAGTAGAGTAGCCTACAGCCAACTGGCAAGCTACTAGTAGAGTAGCCTACAGCCAACTGGCAAGCTGCTAGTAGAGTAGCCTACAGCCAACTGGCAAGCTGCTAGTGGAGTAGCCTACAGACAACTGTCAAGCTGCTAGTGGAGTAGCCTACAGCCAACTGGCAAGCTGCTAGTGGAGTAGCCTACAGCCAACTGGTAAACTGCTAGTGGAGTAGCCTACAGCCAACTGGTAAACTGCTAGCAAAGTAGCCTACAGCCAACTGGCAAGCTGCTAGTAGAGTAGCCTACAGCCAACTGGTAAACTGCTAGTAGAGTAGCCTACAGCCAACTGGCAAGCTGCTAGTGGAGTAGCCTACAGCCAACTGGCAAGCTGCAAGTAGAGTAGCCTAAAGCCAACTGGCAAGCTACTAGTAGAGTAGCTTACAGCCAACTGGTAAGCTGCAAGTGGAGTAGCCTACAGCCAACTGGTAAGCTGCTAGTGGAGTAGCCTAAAGCCAACTGTTACGCTGCTAGCAGAGTAGCCTAAAACCAACTGGCAAGCTGCTAGTGGAGTGGCCTACAGCCAACTGGTAAGCTGCTGGTGGAGTAGCCTACAGCCAACTGGTAAGCTGCTAGTGGAGTAGCCTACAGCCAACTGGTAAGCTGCTGTTGGAGTAGCCTAAAGCCAACTGGTAAGCTGCTAGTGGAGTAGCCTAAAACCAACTGGTAAGCTGCTAGTAGAGTAGCTTACAGCCAACTGGTAAGCTGCTAGTGGAGTAGCCTAAAGCCAACTGGTAAGCTGCTAGTAGAGTAGCTTACAGCAAACTGTCAAGCTGCTAGTGGAGTATTCTACAGCCAACTGGCAAGCTGCTAGTGGAGTAGCCTACAGCCAACTGGCAAGCTGCTAGTAGAGTAGCCTACAGCCAACTGGCAAGCTGCTAGTAGAGTAGCCTACAGCCAACTGGCAAGCTGCTAGTGGAGTAGCCTACAGCCAACTGGTAAACTGCTAGTGGAGTAGCCTACAGCCAACTGGTAAGCTGCTAGTGGAGTAGCCTAAAGCCAACTGGTAAGCTGCTAGCAGAGTAGCTTATAGCCAACTGGTAAGCTGCTAGTGGAGTAGCCTACAGCCAACTGGTAAGTTGCAAATGGTGTAGCTTACAGCTAACTGGCAAGCTGCTAGTGGAGTAGCCTACAGCCAACTGGCAAGCTGCTAGTGGAGTAGCTTACAGCCAACTGGTAAGCTGCCAGTGGTGTAGCTTACAGCCAACTGGTAAGCTGCTAGTGGAGTAGCCTACAGCCAACTGGCAAGCTGCTAGTGGAGTAGCCTACAGCCAACTGGTAAGTTGCTAGTGGAGTAGCCTACAGCCAACTGGCAAGCTGCTAGTGGAGTAGCCTACAGCCAACTGGCAAGCTGCTAGTAGAGTAGCCTACAGCCAACTGGCAAGCTGCTAGTGGAGTAGCCTACAGCCAACTGGTAAACTGCTAGTAGATTAGCCTACAGCCAACTGTAGCCTACAGCCAACTGGCAAGCTGCTAGTAGAGTAGCCTACAGCCAACTGACACGCTGCTAGTAGAGTAGCCTACAGCCAACTGGTAAGATGCTGGTGGAGTAGCCTACAGCCAACTGGTAAGCTGCTGGTGGAGTAGCCTAAAGCCAACTGGTAAGCTGCTAGTGGAGTAGCCTAAAGCCAACTGGTAAGCTGCTAGTAGAGTAGCTTACAGCCAACTGGTAAGCTGCTAGTGGAGTAGCCTAAAGCCAACTGGTAAGCTGCTAGTAGAGTAGCTAACAGCCAACTGGCAAGCTGCTAGTGGAGTAGCCTACGGCCAACTGGCAAGCTGCTAGTGGAGTAGCCTACAGCCAACTGGCAAGCTGCTAGTAGAGTAGCCTACAGCCAACTGGCAAGCTGCTAGTGGAGTAGCCTACAGCCAACTGGTAAACTGTTAGTGGAGTAGCATACAGCCAACTGGCAAGCTGCTAGTGGAGTAGCCTACAGCCAACTGGCAAGCTGCTAGTGGAGTAGCCTACAGCCAAAAGCTGCTAGTGGAGTAGCATACAGCCAACTGGCAAGCTGCTAGCGTAAATGTAATGTAATGTCTAGTGGAGTAGCCTACAGCCAACTGGCAAGCTGCTAGTGGAGTAGCCTACAGCCAAATAGCAAGCTGCTAGTGGAGTAGCCTACAGCCAACTGGCAAGCTGCTAGTAGAGTAGCCTACAGCCAACTGGCAAGCTGCTAGTGGAGTAGCCTACAGCCAACTGGTAAACTGCTAGTGGAGTAGCCTACAGCCAACTGGTAAACTGCTAGTAGATTAGCCTACAGCCAACTGTAGCCTACAGCCAACTGGCAAGCTGCTAGTAGAGTAGCCTACAGCCAACTGACAAGCTGCTAATAGAGTAGCCTACAGCCAACTGCTAAGCTGCTGGTGGAGTAGCCTACAGCCAACTGGTAAGCTGCTGGTGGAGTAGCCTAAAGTCAACTGGTAAGCTGCTAGTGGAGTAGCCTAAAGCCAACTGGTAAGCTGCTAGTAGAGTAGCTTACAGCCAACTGGTAAGCTGCTAGTGGAGTAGCCTAAAGCCAACTGGTAAGCTGCTAGTAGAGTAGCTTACAGCAAACTGTCAAGCTGCTAGTGGAGTAGCCTACAGCCAACTGTCAAGCTGCTAGTGGAGTAGCCTACAGCCAACTGGCAAGCTGCTAGTAGAGTAGCCTACAGCCAACTGGCAAGCTGCTAGTAGAGTAGCCTACAGCCAACTGGCAAGCTGCTAGTGGAGTAGCCTACAGCCAACTGGTAAACTGCTAGTGGAGTAGCCTACAGCCAACTGGTAAGCTGCTAGTGGAGTAGCCTAAAGCCAACTGGTAAGCTGCTAGCTGAGTAGCTTATAGCCAACTGGTAAGCTGCTAGTGGAGTAGCTTACAGCCAACTGGCAAGCTGCTAGTGGAGTAGCTTACAGCCAACTGGTAAGCTGCTAGTGGTGTAGCTTACAGCCAACTGGTAAGCTGCTAGTGGTGTAGCTTACAGCCAACTGGCAAGCTGGTAGTGGAGTAGCCTACAGCCAACTGGCAAGCTGCTAGTGGAGTAGCCTACAGCCAACTGGTAAGTTGCTAGTGGAGTAGCCTACAGCCAACTGGCAAGCTGCTAGTGGAGTAGCCTACAGCCAACTGGCAAGCTGCTAGTAGAGTAGCCTACAGCCAACTGGTAAACTGCTGGTGGAGTAGCCTACAGCCAACTGGTAAACTGCTAGTGGAGTAGCCTACAGCCAACTGGTAGACTGCTGGTGGAGTAGCCTACAGCCAACTGGTAAACTGCTATAGTGGAGTAGCCTACAGCCAACTGGTAAGCTGCTAGTGGAGTATTCTACAGCCAACTGATAAGCTGCTAGTGGAGTAGCCTACAGCCAACTGGTAAGCTGCTAGTGGAGTAGCCTACAGCCAACTGGTAAGCTGCTAGTGGAGTAGCCTACAGCCAACTGGCAAGCTGCTAATGGTGTAGCCTACAGCCAACTGGCAAGCTGCTAGTGTAGTAGCTTACAGCCAACTGGTAAGCTGCTAGTGGTGTAGCTTACAGCCAACTGGTAAGCTGCTAGTGGTGTAGCTTACAGCCAACTGGCAAGCTGCTAGTGGAGTAGCCTACAGCCAACTGGTAAGCTGCTAGTGGAGTAGCCTACAGCCAACTGGCAAGCTGCTAGTGGAGTAGCCTACAGCCAACTGGCAAGCTGCTAGTGGAGTAGCTTACAGCCAACTGGTAAGCTGCTAGTGGTGTAGCTTACAGCCAACTGGTAAGCTGCTAGTGGTGTAGCTTATAGCCAACTGGCAAGCTGCTAGTGGAGTAGCCTACAGCCAACTGGCAAGCTGCTAGTGGAGTAGCCTACAACCAACTGGCAAGCTGCTAGTAGAGTAGCCTACAGCCAACTGGCAAGCTGCTAGTGGAGTAGCCTAC
Source organism: Coregonus lavaretus (assembly GCF_964263955.1). NCBI lineage: Eukaryota > Metazoa > Chordata > Actinopteri > Salmoniformes > Salmonidae > Coregonus > Coregonus lavaretus. Next base: position 29,011 of record NW_028156291.1, read on the forward strand.
AGCCAACTGGTAAACTGCTAGTGGAGTAGCCTACAGCCAACTGGCAAGCTGCTAGTAGAGTAGCCTACAGCCAACTGGTAAGCTGCTGATGGAGTAGCCTACAGCCAACTGGTAAGCTGCTGGTGGAGTAGCCTACAGCCAACTGGTAAGATGCTGGTGGAGTAGCCTACAGCCAACTGGTAAGCTGCTGGTGGAGTAGCCTACAGCCAACTGATAAGCTGCTAGTGGAGTGGCCTACAGCTAACTGATAAGCTGCTAGTGGAGTGGCCTACAGGCAACTGGTAAGCTGCTAGTAGAGAAGCTTACAGCCAACTGGTAAACTGATAGTGTAGTAGCCTACAGCCAACTAGCAAGCTGCTAGTGGAGTAGCCTACAGCCAACTGGCAAGCTGCTAGTGGAGTAGCCTACAGCCAACTGGCAAGCTGCTAGTGGAGTAGCCTACAGCCAACTGGTTAACGGCTAGTAGAGTAGCCTACAGCCAAAAGCTGCTAGTGGAGTAGCATACAGCCAACTGGCAAGCTGCTAGCGTAAATGTAATGTAATGTTTAGTGGAGTAGCCTACAGCCAACTGGCAAGCTGCTAGTGGAGTAGCCTACAGCCAACTAGCAAGCTGCTAGTGGAGTAGCCTACAGCCAACTGGCAAGCTGCTAGTGGAGTAGCCTACAGCCAACTGGTAAACTGCTAGTAGATTAGCCTACAGCCAACTGTAGCCTACAGCCAACTGGCAAGCTGCTAGTAGAGTAGCCTACAGCCAACTGACAAGCTGCTAATAGAGTAGCCTACAGCCAACTGGTAAGCTGCTGGTGGAGTAGCCTACAGCCAACTGGTAAGCTGCTGTTGGAGTAGCCTAAAGCCAACTGGTAAGCTGCTAGTGGAGTAGCCTAAAGCCAACTGGTAAGCTGCTAGTAGAGTAGCTTACAGCCAACTGGTAAGCTGCTAGTGGAGTAGCCTAAAGCCAACTGGTAAGCTGCTAGTAGAGTAGCTTACAGCAAACTGTCAAGCTGCTAGTGGAGTATTCTACAGCCAACTGGCAAGCTGCTAGTGGAGTAGCCTACAGCCAACTGGCAAGCTGCTAGTAGAGTAGCCTACAGCCAACTGGCAAGCTGCTAGTAGAGTAGCCTACAGCCAACTGGCAAGCTGCTAGTGGAGTAGCCTACAGCCAACTGGTAAACTGCTAGTGGAGTAGCCTACAGCCAACTGGTAAGCTGCTAGTGGAGTATTCTACAGCCAACTGGTAAGCTGCTAGTGGAGTAGCCTACAGCCAACTGGCAAGCTGCTAGTGGAGTAGCCTACAGCCAACTGGTAAGTTGCTAGTGGAGTAGCCTACAGCCAACTGGCAAGCTGCTAGTGGAGTAGCCTACAGCCAACTGGCAAGCTGCTAGTAGAGTAGCCTACAGCCAACTGGCAAGCTGCTAGTGGAGTAGCCTACAGCCAACTGGTAAACTGCTAGTAGATTAGCCTACAGCCAACTGTAGCCTACAGCCAACTGGCAAGCTGCTAGTAGAGTAGCCTACAGCCAACTGACACGCTGCTAGTAGAGTAGCCTACAGCCAACTGGTAAGATGCTGGTGGAGTAGCCTACAGCCAACTGGTAAGCTGCTGGTGGAGTAGCCTAAAGCCAACTGGTAAGCTGCTAGTGGAGTAGCCTAAAGCCAACTGGTAAGCTGCTAGTAGAGTAGCTTACAGCCAACTGGTAAGCTGCTAGTGGAGTAGCCTAAAGCCAACTGGTAAGCTGCTAGTAGAGTAGCTTACAGCCAACTGGCAAGCTGCTAGTGGAGTAGCCTACGGCCAACTGGCAAGCTGCTAGTGGAGTAGCCTACAGCCAACTGGCAAGCTGCTAGTAGAGTAGCCTACAGCCAACTGGCAAGCTGCTAGTGGAGTAGCCTACAGCCAACTGGTAAACTGTTAGTGGAGTAGCCTACAGCCAACTGGCAAGCTGCTAGTGGAGTAGCCTACAGCCAACTGGCAAGCTGCTAGTGGAGTAGCCTACAGCCAAAAGCTGCTAGTGGAGTAGCATACAGCCAACTGGCAAGCTGCTAGCGTAAATGTAATGTAATGTCTAGTGGAGTAGCCTACAGCCAACTGGCAAGCTGCTAGTGGAGTAGCCTACAGCCAAATAGCAAGCTGCTAGTGGAGTAGCCTACAGCCAACTGGCAAGCTGCTAGTAGAGTAGCCTACAGCCAACTGGCAAGCTGCTAGTGGAGTAGCCTACAGCCAACTGGTAAACTGCTAGTGGAGTAGCCTACAGCCAACTGGTAAACTGCTAGTAGATTAGCCTACAGCCAACTGTAGCCTACAGCCAACTGGCAAGCTGCTAGTAGAGTAGCCTACAGCCAACTGACAAGCTGCTAATAGAGTAGCCTACAGCCAACTGCTAAGCTGCTGGTGGAGTAGCCTACAGCCAACTGGTAAGCTGCTGGTGGAGTAGCCTAAAGTCAACTGGTAAGCTGCTAGTGGAGTAGCCTAAAGCCAACTGGTAAGCTGCTAGTAGAGTAGCTTACAGCCAACTGGTAAGCTGCTAGTGGAGTAGCCTAAAGCCAACTGGTAAGCTGCTAGTAGAGTAGCTTACAGCAAACTGTCAAGCTGCTAGTGGAGTAGCCTACAGCCAACTGGTAAACTGTTAGTGGAGTAGCCTACAGCCAACTGGCAAGCTGCTAGTGGAGTAGCCTACAGCCAACTGGCAAGCTGCTAGTGGAGTAGCCTACAGCCAAAAGCTGCTAGTGGAGTAGCATACAGCCAACTGGCAAGCTGCTAGCGTAAATGTAATGTAATGTCTAGTGGAGTAGCCTACAGCCAACTGGCAAGCTGCTAGTGGAGTAGCCTACAGCCAAATAGCAAGCTGCTAGTGGAGTAGCCTACAGCCAACTGGCAAGCTGCTAGTAGAGTAGCCTACAGCCAACTGGCAAGCTGCTAGTGGAGTAGCCTACAGCCAACTGGTAAACTGCTAGTGGAGTAGCCTACAGCCAACTGGTAAACTGCTAGTAGATTAGCCTACAGCCAACTGTAGCCTACAGCCAACTGGCAAGCTGCTAGTAGAGTAGCCTACAGCCAACTGACAAGCTGCTAATAGAGTAGCCTACAGCCAACTGCTAAGCTGCTGGTGGAGTAGCCTACAGCCAACTGGTAAGCTGCTGGTGGAGTAGCCTAAAGTCAACTGGTAAGCTGCTAGTGGAGTAGCCTAAAGCCAACTGGTAAGCTGCTAGTAGAGTAGCTTACAGCCAACTGGTAAGCTGCTAGTGGAGTAGCCTAAAGCCAACTGGTAAGCTGCTAGTAGAGTAGCTTACAGCAAACTGTCAAGCTGCTAGTGGAGTAGCCTACAGCCAACTGGCAAGCTGCTAGTGGAGTAGCCTACAGCCAACTGGCAAGCTGCTAGTAGAGTAGCCTACAGCCAACTGGCAAGCTGCTAGTAGAGTAGCCTACAGCCAACTGGCAAGCTGCTAGTGGAGTAGCCTACAGCCAACTGGTAAACTGCTAGTGGAGTAGCCTACAGCCAACTGGTAAGCTGCTAGTGGAGTAGCCTAAAGCCAACTGGTAAGCTGCTAGCAGAGTAGCTTATAGCCAACTGGTAAGCTGCTAGTGGAGTAGCCTACAGCCAACTGGTAAGTTGCAAATGGTGTAGCTTACAGCTAACTGGCAAGCTGCTAGTGGAGTAGCCTACAGCCAACTGGCAAGCTGCTAGTGGAGTAGCTTACAGCCAACTGGTAAGCTGCTAGTGGTGTAGCTTACAGCCAACTGGTAAGCTGCTAGTGGTGTAGCTTACAGCCAACTGGCAAGCTGCTAGTGGAGTAGCCTACAGCCAACTGGTAAGTTGCTAGTGGAGTAGCCTACAGCCAACTGGCAAGCTGCTAGTGGAGTAGCCTACAGCCAACTGGCAAGCTGCTAGTAGAGTAGCCTACAGCCAACTGGTAAACTGCTGGTGGAGTAGCCTACAGCCAACTGGTAAACTGCTAGTGGAGTAGCCTACAGCCAACTGGTAAACTGCTGGTGGAGTAGCCTACAGCCAACTGGTAAACTGCTATAGTGGAGTAGCCTACAGCCAACTGGTAAGCTGCTAGTGGAGTAGCCTACAGCCAACTGATAAGCTGCTAGTGGAGTAGCCTACAGCCAACTGGTAAGCTGCTAGTGGAGTAGCCTACAGCCAACTGGTAAGCTGCTAGTGGAGTAGCCTACAGCCAACTGGCAAGCTGCTAATGGTGTAGCCTACAGCCAACTGGCAAGCTGTTAGTGTAGTAGCTTACAGCCAACTGGTAAGCTGCTAGTGGTGTAGCTTACAGCCAACTGGTAAGCTGCTAGTGGTGTAGCTTACAGCCAACTGGCAAGCTGCTAGTGGAGTAGCCTACAGCCAACTGGTAAGCTGCTAGTGGAGTAGCCTACAGCCAACTGGCAAGCTGCTAGTGGAGTAGCCTACAGCCAACTGGTAAGTTGCTAGTAGAGTAGCCTACAGCCAACTGGCAAGCTGCTAGTGGAGTAGCCTACAGCCAACTGGCAAGCTGCTAGTAGAGTAGCCTAAAGCCAACTGGCAAGCTGCTAGTGGAGTAGCCTACAGCCAACTGGTAAACTGCTAGTGGAGTAGCCTATAGCCAAAAGCTGCTAGTGGAGTAGCATACAGCCAACTGGTAAGCTGCTAGCGTAAATGTAATGTAATGTCTAGGGGAGTAGCCTACAGCCAACTGGCAAGCTGCTAGTGGAATAGCCTACAGCCAACTAGCAAGCTGCTAGTGGAGTAGCCTACAGCCAACTGAAAAGCTGCTAGTAGAGTAGCCTACAGCCAACTGGCAAGCTGCTAGTGGAGTAGCCTACAGCCAACTGGCAAGCTGCTAGTGGAGTAGCCTACAGCCAACTGGTAAACTGCTAGTGGAGTAGCCTACAGCCAACTGGTAAACTGCTAGTAGATTAGCCTACAGCCAACTGTAGCCTACAGCCAACTGGCAAGCTGCTAGTAGAGTAGCCTACAGCCAACTGACAAGCTGCTAATAGAGTAGCCTACAGCCAACTGGTAAGCTGCTGGTGGAGTAGCCTACAGCCAACTGGTAAGCTGCTGTTGGAGTAGCCTAAAGCCAACTGGTAAGCTGCTAGTGGAGTAGCCTAAAGCCAACTGGTAAGCTGCTAGTAGAGTAGCTTACAGCCAACTGGTAAGCTGCTAGTGGAGTAGCCTAAAGCCAACTGGTAAGCTGCTAGTAGAGTAGCTTACAGCAAACTGTCAAGCTGCTAGTGGAGCATTCTACAGCCAACTGGCAAGCTGCTAGTGGAGTAGCCTACAGCCAACTGGCAAGCTGCTAGTAGAGTAGCCTACAGCCAACTGGCAAGCTGCTAGTGGAGTAGCCTACAGCCAACTGGCAAGATGCTAGTAGAGTAGCCTACAGCCAACTGGCAAGCTGCTAGTGGAGTAGCCTACAGCCAACTGGTAAACTGCTAGTGGAGTAGCCTACAGCCAACTGGCAAGCTGCTAGTAGATTAGCCTACAGCCAACTGGTAAGCTGCTGGTGGAGTAGCCTACAGCCAACTGGTAAGCTGCTGGTGGAGTAGCCTACAGCCAACTGGTAAGATGCTGGTGGAGTAGCCTACAGCCAACTGGTAAGCTGCTGGTGGAGTAGCCTACAGCCAACTGATAAGCTGCTAGTGGAATGGCCTACAGCTAACTGATAAGCTGCTAGTGGAGTAGCCTACAGCCAACTGGTAAGCTGCTGGTGGAGTAGCCTACAGCCAACTGGTAAGCTGCTAGTAGAGAAGCTTACAGCCAACTGGTAAACTGATAGTGTAGTAGCCTACAGCCAACTAGCAAGCTGCTAGTGGAGTAGCCTACAGCCAACTGGCAAGCTGCTAGTGGAGTAGCCTACAGCCAACTGGCAAGCTGCTAGTGGAGTAGCCTACAGCCAACTGGTTAACTGCTAGTAGAGTAGCCTACAGCCAAAAGCTGCTAGTGGAGTAGCATACAGCCAACTGGCAAGATGCTAGCGTAAATGTAATGTAATGTCTAGTGGAGTAGCCTACAGCCAACTGGCAAGCTGCTAGTGGAGTAGCCTACAGCCAACTAGCAAGCTGCTATTGGAGTAGCCTACAGCCAACTGGCAAGCTGCTAGTGGAGTAGCCTACAGCCAACTGGTAAACTGCTAGTGGAGTAGCCTACAGCCAACTGGTAAACTGCTAGTAGATTAGCCTACAGCCAACTGTAACCTACAGCCAACTGGCAAGCTGCTAGTAGAGTAGCCTACAGCCAACTGACAAGCTGCTAATAGAGTAGCCTACAGCCAACTGGTAAGCTGCTGGTGGAGTAGCCTACAGCCAACTGGTAAGCTGCTGTTGGAGTAGCCTAAAGCCAACTGGTAAGCTGCTAGTGGAGTAGCCTAAAGCCAACTGGTAAGCTGCTAGTAGAGTAGCTTACAGCCAACTGGTAAGCTGCTAGTGGAGTAGCCTAAAACCAACTGGTAAGCTGCTAGTAGAGTAGCTTAAAGCAAACTGTCAAGCTGCTAGTGGAGTATTCTACAGCCAACTGGCAAGCTGCTAGTAGAGTAGCCTACAGCCAACTGGCAAGCTGCTAGTAGAGTAGCCTACAGCCAACTGGCAAGCTGCTAGTGGAGTAGCCTACAGCCAACTGGTAAGCTGCTAGTGGAGTAGCCTAAAGCCAACTGGTAAGCTGCTAGCAGAGTAGCTTACAGCCAACTGGTAAGCTGCTAGTGGAGTAGCCTACAGCCAACTGGTAAGTTGCAAATGGTGTAGCTTACAGCTAACTGGCAAGCTGCTAGTGGAGTAGCCTACAGCCAACTGGCAAGCTGCTAGTGGAGTAGCTTACAGCCAACTGGTAAGCTGCTAGTGGTGTAGCTTACAGCCAACTGGTAAGCTGCTCGTGGTGTAGCTTACAGCCAACTGGCAAGCTGCTAGTGGAGTAGCCTACAGCCAACTGGCAAGCTGCTAGTGGAGTAGCTTACAGCCAACTGGTAAGTTGCTAATGGAGTTGCCTACAGCCAACTGGCAAGCTGCTAGTGGAGTAGCCTACAGCCAACTGGCAAGCTGCTAGTAGAGTAGCCTACAGCCAACTGGCAAGCTGCTAGTGGAGTAGCCTACAGCCAACTGGTAAACTGCTAGTAGATTAGCCTACAGCCAACTGTAGCCTACAGCCAACTGGCAAGCTGCTAGTAGAGTAGCCTACAGCCAACTGACAAGCTGCTAGTAGAGTAGCCTACAGCCAACTGGTAAGATGCTGGTGGAGTAGCCTAAAGCCAACTGGTAAGCTGCTAGTGGAGTAGCCTAAAGCCAACTGGTAAGCTGCTAGTAGAGTAGCTTACAGCCAACTGGTAAGCTGCTAGTGGAGTAGCCTAAAGCCAACTGGTAAGCTGCTAGTAGAGTAGCTTACAGCCAACTGGCAAGCTGCTAGTGGAGTAGCCTACGGCCAACTGGCAAGCTGCTAGTGGAGTAGCCTACAGCCAACTGGTTAACTGCTAGTAGAGTAGCCTACAGCCAAAAGCTGCTAGTGGAGTAGCATACAGCCAACTGGCAAGCTGCTAGCGTAAATGTAATGTAATGTCTAGTGGAGTAGCCTACAGCCAACTGGCAAGCTGCTAGTGGAGTAGCCTACAGCCAACTAGCAAGCTGCTAGTGGAGTAGCCTACAGCCAACTGGTAAACTGTAAGTGGAGTAGCCTACAGCCAACTGGCAAGCTGCTAGTGGAGTAGCCTACAGCCAACTGGCAAGCTGCTAGTGGAGTAGCCTACAGCCAACTGGTTAACTGCTAGTAGAGTAGCCTACAGCCAAAAGCTGCTAGTGGAGTAGCATACAGCCAACTGGTAAGCTGCTAGTGGAGTAGCCTACAGCCAACTGGTAAGCTGCTAGTGGAGTAGCCTACAGCCAACCAGCAAGCTGCTAGTGGAGTAGCCTACAGGTAACTGGCAAGCTGCTAGTGCAGTAGCCTACAGCCAACTGGCAAGATGCTAGTGGAGTAGCCTACAGCCAACTGGTAAGCTGCTGGTGGAGTAGCCTACAGGCAACTGGTAAGCTGCTAGTGGAGCAGCCTACAGCCAACTGGTAAGCTGCTAGTGGAGTAGCCTACAGCAAACTGGCAAGCTGCTAGTAGAGTAGCCTACAGCCAACTGGCAAGCTGCTAGTAGAGTAGCCTACAGCCAACTGGTAAGCTGCTGGTGGAGTAGCCTACAGCCAACTGGCAAGCTGCTAGTGGGGTAGCCTACAGCCAACTGGTAAGCTGCTAGTGGAGAGGCCTACAGCCAACTGGTAAGCTGCTAGTGGAGAGGCCTACAGCCAACTGGCAAGCTGCTAGTAGAGTAGCCTACAGCCAACTGGCAAGCTGCTAGTAGAGTAGCCTACAGCCAACTGGTAAGCTGCTAGCGGAGTAGCCTACAGCCAACTAGTAAGCTGCTAGCGGAGTAGCCTACAGCCAACTGGTAAGCCGCTAGCAGAGTAGCCTACAGCCAACCGGCAAGCTGCTAGTGGAGTAGCCTACAGCCAACTGGTAAGCTACTAGTAGAGTAGCCTACAGCCAACTGGTAAGCTGCTAGTGGAGTAGCCTACAGCCAACTGGTAAGCTAATAGTGGAGTAGCCTACAGTCAACTGGTAAGCTGCTAGTGGAGCCTACAGCCAACTGGCAAGCTGCTAGTAGAGTAGCCTACAGCCAACTGGTAAGCTGCTAGTGGAGTAGCCTACAGCCAACTGGTAAACTGCTAGTGGAGTAGCCGACAGCCAACTGGTAAGCTGCTAGTAGAGTAGCCTACAGCCAACTGGTAAACTCAGAGTCCACCCAAGCGCATGCCCACACCAACAAAAAACCCCAGTGATCTCTGGATTGGCCTTAACCCCCCACTTTACCCAGACCACGTGCTGTTTCCCTAGGTCAGGGATGTCAGAGACTATTTATAATATTCTTTACCCAGACCAAATGCTGCTTCCCTAGGTCAGGAATGTCAGACCAATTATAATATCCTTTACCCAGACCACGTGCTGTTTCCCTAGGTCAGGGATGTCAGAGACTAATTATAATATTATTTACCCAGACCACGTGCTGTTTCCCTAGGTCAGGGATGTCAGAGACTAATTATATTATGCTTTACCCAGACCATATTCCACTCCTGCGTTGTCTTGGCTGTGTGCTTAGGGTCGTTGTCCTGTTGGAAGTTGAACCTTCGCCCCCAGTCAAAGGTCCTGAGCGCTCTGGAGCAGGTTTCATCAAGGATCTCTCTGTACTTTGCGGTGTTCATCTTTCCCTCAATCCTGACTAGTCTCCCAGTCCCTGCCACTGAAAAGGATCCCCACAGCATGATGCTGCCACCACCATGCTTCACCATAGGGATGGTGCCAGGTTTCCTCCAGACGTGACGCTTGGCATTCAGGCCAAAGAGTTCAATTTTGGTTTCATTAGACCGGAGAAACTTGTTTCTCATGGTCTGAGAGTCATTTAGGTGCCTTTTGGCAAACTCCAAGCAGGCTGTCGTGCCCTTTACTGAGGAGTGGCTTCCGTCTGGCCACTATACCATAAAGGCCTGATCGGTGGAGTGCTGCAGATATGGTTGTCCTTCTGGAAGGTTCTCTCATCTCCACAGAGGAACTCTGCAGCTCTGTCAGAGTGACCATCGGGTTCTTGGTCACCTCCCTGACCAAGGCCCTTCTCCCCCGATTGCTAAGTTTGGCCTGGCAGCCAGCTCTAGGAAGAGTCTTGGTGGTTCCAATCTTTTTCCATTTAAGAACGATGGAGGCCACTGTGTTCATGGGAACCTTCAATGCTGCAGAATTGTTTTGGTACCGTCCCCAGATCTGTGCCTCGACACAATCATAGCAAAGGGTCTGAAAACATATGTTTTCGCTTTGTCATTATGGGGTAGTGTGTGGATTGATGAGGGGAAAAAATGATTTAATCAATTTTAGACTAAGACTAACGTAACAAAATCTGGAAAAAGTCAAGGGGTCTGAATACTTCCCGAATGCAGTGTATACAATAGCTTTCAGCTAGACGAGGCAAACTTGACCTTGACTGTGCTCATGTCTACATTTGAGGAGTACTTTGAAGCAAGCCAGAACATCACATTTGAGAAATACACGTATTTCTCTCATGATCAGAAACAGGAAGTCAGTTTTGACCAGTACTTGGCTGAGCTGAACACAATGAGCAAAACGTGTGAATCTGAAAAATCTGAAAGACTCACTAGTGAAAGGATAGTCTGAGGCATACTTGATAATGGACTCAATGAGAGATTGCTGCGTGAGCAAGATGTAACTTTGGATAAAGCAGTGAATACAGTACCAGTCAAAAGTTTGGACACACCTACTCATTGAAGGGTTATTTATTTATTTTGAAAATGTTTTACATTGTACATTATACACATTTTACTGGTTGAAAAATGTGACGGTTTAGGTTTACTTTCAAAGTTACGTATTACGAAGGGAAAAAAAACATTCACGCGCAGCTGGATGGAATTTAGCTAATGTTAACAATTAGGTAGGTAGCTGATAGTATGATGGATATTAGAAAGTGGCTTCGACAGGGCACAACGGCAGCATCGGATCAAAGCGGCGGGGAGAAGCCTGCCACAGAGGCCAAAGGCAAGGCCGCTGGGCCGACGCTAATCACCGAGGCCAAGGCCGCCGAGCCCAGCAGCAAAGGCACCTGAGCAACCGTCTTGCAGCCTGGTGACATAGGAGGTGATGAGGACCCAGTGCAGGTTTGTCTGGGGAAATACCCAACCCGCCTGTACTGGGAGAGAAAACTGGCATTTTGTAGCGCGTGGTTCAAAGGCAGATGCAGTTTGATGAGTTATGGGAGAAATGCAAGCACACTTGGACACCCCCCCTCCAAGCAAATGGCAAAGAGTAGTGAGTAGTAATCTGAAAGAATATGTGGTGGATCTATATCTGGATATGAGAGGGATCTTACAAGCACATTCCGTGGGGAACCAGAGACTGCTGAGGAGGTTCAACACAGCATCAAGGCAGCTACAACTCTTGAATCTGGGTAAGAACAGGCAGCCTGGCTGGGCTTGGGTTATTTTGTTATTTGCTAGCTTTTGGAAATGCGTGGCAAACGTCAGAAATAGGCCTAGAGGTGATTTTCTTTATTGGCCTTGCTGCTAAGTTTACTGCTTCATTTCTTTGATTGGAATGGAAATGTTTGGTTTATAATATAATTGGATTGTTTTATAATGTAGAAGAGGTGCTTTGCATTACATTGATGAGGGTGAGCAGACCTTGAACAATATAATATAATAATAATAATATGCCATTTAGCAGATGCTTTTATCCAAAGCGACTTACAGTCATGTGCGCACACATTTTTACATATGCCAATGGATGAGTAACGATGTAGCTATAGTGTTGCCATAAACAACTCGTAGCTATGGAATAGTAATGTCTCTGTTATCATACCAGCGTAGGACGGCACTCTAGTGGGAAGACAGCTTGGTAGCTGCGTCCAAGCTGCATTGTACCGATAAGTCGTTGGTAGTGCATTGTACATTATTGTTTGCTTTCCGCGATTGGAAATGCATTTTATTGGCATGAGGAAGTGTTATTACGGTAATTAGCAACTGTTTTGCATTGGATTGTTGGGTATTGTGCATGTAGCGTTGTTATGACTTGCTATTTATGAATTGTCCATGTTTGTAAAGCGGTGCAGTAGCCTGTATTCTTGCTGCAAGACGGCCGTGCGTGGCTGCAAATACATTGTGTGTAATTGTACTATCGATTATTATCAATCCTGTGTTATCAGCAAGCGAAAATAGTTGTGCCCCCTTAGTCATTTCTGAAGCCCCCTTGCCGAGTTCATCCTGCCGCCGGGCCTGGCTACGAGTAACCAGCTAAACTACACAAACGATTTTCCAAAAGTCAAGGACCATTAAATGCGTGCAGTGTAAAAGCATGAAGTAGGCTACAAAGAACCGTTTTAAAAATGTTTAAAATTAATCTAAACTCACCTGATTCATTGTAGAAACGTGTGTTTATGGTCGATTGCAGAGTTCAGGCGAAGTTCTGCCTAAAGTCAAAAGACAAAATGGAGAATAGAGAACATGTGACTCCGAAAAATAGGACTTTCCACATATCTTCCCATATCCTTTTTTCCAGGAACTTAGTGATGATTTCCAGATGTTTCAGCAAGCAGAGCCAAGTTTCCTCTATTCCAAGAAACCTCTGTAGCAATGCTTTTCCAAATGCTTTAGCAAAGTAGAGTAAAGTTAATCTATTACACCATTTGCAAACATCAGCAAAATCCTAGAGCCAAGTTTCCTCTAACACACTTTTTGCAAAGGTCAGCACAATCACAGACTCTAAGACACATGTCTATGCGGCTTCATGCCTAATTAATCGATAATAGGGTTCCTGTGTTGCAAGAGCATGTAAAGCTTTGCTTTACATAATATACATAAAGGTTTATTGGTAGGCTTCTATTTGGTTGTCATTTTCTCATTTTAGTCATTTAGCAGACGCTCTTATCCAGAGCGACTTACAGTTCGTTCATACTGCCCCCCGTGGGAATCGAACCCACATCCTTGGCGTTGCAAACGCCATGCTCTACCAACTGAACTACACGGGGTCTAACGTTTCACGAAATCTATACACGGTGTCATAATGCTGCAATTTTATAGCCTGCTGGCTGGTGGTAATAATGTCATTTATTGTTCAGTAATTAAAACTGGATATTCAAACATTGCAGATTTTTAAATAAATTATCCATGCATACTAATCAGCTACCAATTGATGTTTAAAATAATATACAACTGTCCTGTAGCTGCTACCTGAACCTGCATGTCATGAACCCTCCTCGTGCTCTCTCCCAGCTTGGATAGAACGCTGTTGTGCATAAAACCAGTCTATTAATGCCAAATAATACTGTCAGCACGCCCTCGAAACATTAGCTTACTAAGGATTGTTTCATTATTCAGTGTACTATCTATAGCTACTGTGCCTTCAGAATTGTGGTCCTCTGTAGCTCAGCTGGTAGAGCACGGCGCTTGTAACGCCAGGGTAGTTGGTTCGATCCCCGGGACCACCCATACACAAATAATGTATGGATGAAAATGGCATATTATATATTATTATTATTATTATTATCTAATGGATTCATACCCCTAGACTTACTCCACATTTTGTTGTGTTACAGCCTGAATTCAAAATGAATTACATTATTTTTTTCCCCCTTACACAATACCCCATGATGGCTAAGTGAAAACATGTTGTTAAAAATGCAAATCTATTGAAATACAGAAATATCTAATTTACTTACACTACCGGTTAAATGTTTTAGAATACCTATTCATTCAAGGGTTTTGCTTCATTTTTACTATGTTCTACATTGTAGAATAATAGTGAAGACATCAAAACTATGAAATAACACATATGGAATCATGTAGTAACCAACAAAGTGTTTGTATTTGTATTTATTAGGGATTCCCATTAGCTGCTGCAACTCTTCCTGGGCTCCAAAAATCTAAACAAATCTAAATATATTTTATATTTGAGATTCTTCAAATAGCCACCCTTTGCCTTGATGACAGCTTTGCACACTCTTGGCATTCTCTCAACCAGCTTCATGAGGTAGTCACCTGGAATGCATTTCAATTAACAGGTGTGCCTTCTTAAAAGTTAATTTGTGGAATTTCTTTCCTTCTTAATGAGTTTGAGCCAATCAGTTGTGTTGTGACAAGGTAAGCAAAGAGAAACTACAGTCCATCATTACTTTAAGACATGAAGGTAAGTCACTCAGGAAAATTTCAAGAACTTTGAAAGTTTCTTCAAGTGCAGTTGCAAAAACCATCAAGCGCTATGATGAAACTGGCTCTCATGACGACCAACACAAGAATGGATGACCCAGAGTTACCTCTTCTGTAGAGGATAAGTTCATTAGAGTTTTCCAGCCTCAGAAATTGCAGCCCAAATAAATGCTTCACAGAGTTCAAGTAACAGACACATCTCAACATCAACTGTTCAGAGAAGACTGTGTGAATCAGGCCGTCATGGTTGAATTGCTGCAAAGAAACCACTACTAAAGGACACCAATAAGAAGAAGAGACTTGCTTGGGCCAAGAAACACAAGCAATGGACATTAGACCGGTGGAAATTTGTCCTTGGGTCTGGAGTCCAAATTGGAGATATTTGGTTCCAACCGCCATGTCTTTGTGAGATGCGGTGTGGGTGAACAGATGATCGCAATTGTATTTCCCACCGTAAAGCATGGAGGAGGAGGTGTTATGGTGTGGGGGTGCTTTGCTGGTGACAATGTCTGTGATTTATTTAGAATTCAAGGCACACTTAACCAGCATGGCTACCACAGAATTCTGCAGCGATACGCCATCCCATCTGGTTTGGGCTTAGTGGGACTATCATTTGTTTTTCAACAGGACAATGACCCAACACACCTCCAGGCTATGTAAGGGCTATGTTACCAAGAAGGAGAGTGATGTAGTGCTGCATCAGATGACCTGGCCTCCACAATCCCCCGACCTCAACCAAATTGAGATGGTTTGGAATGAGTCGAACCGCAGAGTGAAGGAAAAGCAGCCAACAAGTTCTCAGCATATGTGGGAACTCCTTCAAGACTGTTGGAAAAGCTGAGCCCGCGGTTTGTGGGGCCGTTCAAAGTCCTGAGGAGAATCAACGAGGTCACTTATAGGTTATTACTTCCCCTCTGATTAGCGTATTAACCCCTCGCTTCATGTGTCTCTCCTCAGTACAGTGGTGGTTGGTCCGCTCCAGGAGTCTGAGGTGCGGGAGGTTCCGTTCCTCCACCTCCTCTGGACATCGAGGGGGCCCCGGCGTACTCTGTCCATTCCATCCTGTATTCGAGGCGTCGGGTGGGGGGACTTCAGTACCTCGTGGAGTGGGAGGGGTACGGTCCAGAGGAAAGGTGCTGGGTCCCGGTGAGGGATATCCTCGATCCCTCCCTGTTGCGGGATTTCCACCGTCGCCATCCGGCTCGCCCTGCTCCGCGTCCTCCGGGTCGGCGCGCTGCTGGAGCTGCACGTTAAGGGGGGGGGGGGGGGGGGGGGGGGGGGTACTGTCACGACTTCCGCCGAGGCTGCCTCCCCTCCTTGTTCGGGCAGGCTTCGGCGTTCGTCGTCACCGGCTTACTAGCCACTGCCGCTCCATATATCATCATTCCATTTGTCTTGTCAATTACACACCTGGTTCTTATCCCCTCATTAGTCCGTGTATAAGTGTTCCCTCTGCCTCCCTTGTCCTTGTGGGTGATTGTTTATTGTGAGAGAGTAGTGTAGCTCGGTGGAGCTACTCACCCTTTGTATTGCCGGGGTAGATATTTCCCCTGTGCCTGTAATTTGTTGGAGTATCCTGTACCGTGTATTGCCAGGGTAGATAGTTTCCACTGTGCCTGTTTTCGTGTGTCGCTATCCAGCGCAATTGTGTACGACGGAATAAACTCTGTATTCGGTGATTTACCCTCCTGCGCCTGACTCCTTCTATCCACTCATCACATTCACTGTCACGGTTTCGGCCGAGGCTGCTCCTCCTCCTGGTTCGGGCAGGCTTCGGCGTTCGCCGTCCCCGGAGTACTAGCTGCCACCGCTCTATGTTTCTGTATTTGATTGCTTTTGTCTGTCTGTCACACCTGTGTCTGTTTGGGTGTTGATTACGTGTCTTATAAGTTCCTTGTTTTGCTGTAGGGTAATTGTGTGTTGTTATTCTGTTGCCACTTTGTCTTTGCTACGTGTTTGTTTTCCGTGTCATTTTATGTTTAGTGTTTTACGCGTGTGCGTAATTTTACGCGTGTGCGTGTGTTTTCCCTCGCCACTTCGTGTTTTTCGAGGTCGGGGTTTTCTACTCGTGTATTGAGACTATTAAAGTCTTGTTGGACTAAACCTCTGTTTCCTGCGCTTGACTCCTCCACCACATCCACATCGGCTTAGTGACATTCTCTCTCTTTGAGTGAACTACTCACCACATTTTATGCACTGCAGTGATAGCTAGCTAGCTGTAGCTTATGCTTTCAGTACTAGAGGAATTCTCTGATCCTTTGATTGGGTGGACAACATGTCAGTTCATGCTGCAAGAGCTCTGATAGGTTGGAGGACGTCCTCCAGAAGTAATTACTGTGTAAGTCTATGGAAGGGGGTGAGAACCAAGAGCCTCCTAGGTTTTGTATTGAAGTCAATGTATCAAGAGGAGGACGGAAGCTAGCTGTCCTCCAGCTACACGATGGTACTACCCTACAGAGTGCTGTTGAGGCGACTGTAGACCTTCATTGCAAAACAGTGTGTTTTAATCAATTATTTGATGACGTGAATATATTTAGTATAGTTTTATCTAAAAAGGATAACTTTTTCAATGTTTTACAATTTTTATTTTTATGAAATTCTCTGAGGATGGTTCTCATCCCTTTCCTACTCAGAGGAGCCTCCACTGCTAGACACTCATTTTCAGGTCTTGCCATAGATTTTAAAGTAGATTTAAATTAAACCTGTAACTCGGCCACTCAGGAACATTCACTATCTTCTTGGGAAGCAACTCCAGCGTAGATTTGGCCTTGTGTTTTAGGTTATTGTCCTGCTGAAAGGTGAATGCATCTCCCAGTGTCTGATGGAAAGCAGACTGAAACAGGTTTTCCTCTAGGATTTTGCCTGTGCTTAGCACCATTCCATTTATTTTTATCCTGAAAAACTCCCCAGTCCTTAATGATTACAAGCATACCCATAACATGATGCAGCCACCACTAAGCTTGAACATTTGAAGAGTGGTACTCAGTAATGTGTTGGATTGGATTTGCCCCTAACATAACACTTTGTATTCAGGACAAAAAGTTAATTGCTTTGCCAATTTTTTTTGCATTATTACTTTAGGTCCTTGTTGCAAACATGATGCATGTTTTGGAATATTTGTATTCTGTACAGGCTTCCTTCTTTTCACTCTGTCATTTAGGTTAGTATTGTGGAGTAACTACAATGTTGTTGATCCCTGAGCGGTTTCCTTCCTCTCCGGCAACTGAGTTAGGAAGGATGCCTGTATCTTTGTAGTGGCTGGGTATATTGATACACCATTCAAACTGTAATGAATGAAGGGATATTCAGTGTTGTTTATTTTTTTTACCACTATGGTTTCTTTGTCTAGCTTCTTTCCTCTCTATCCCCATGTCTGCTTGGTCTCCTTTTCATATCATATCGGAACCCCCTCTTTATCCAAACAGCCACCCTCCCTTGGCCTTGAGCCACTATGGTTTCTTCTTGTGGCTATGTGTATTGGGTCATAGCGCACAAACAAGTGATAACGTTAGTTCCGTTACTACAATACAGGTGTATCTGTTCCTGAAGTTTATCTACATCCCATCTCCTTGACTACAGGCCCAGACCAGATGCAGGGAGCTAGAGGGAACCATCATTTATCAGAAGCACAGCATTTGCACTAAAGAAATGTCTCTACTATTGCTAAGCATATTATAATATATGTAATGGAAAAAATACCTATAGAGCCATTTCATCATGGCTCTTTTTAAACCCTTTAATTGGTTCTTAATCCATAGGCATATAGGCGTTTCATTCTACAACATTTTATAAATCATATAATTGGTTTGTTGTCCAGGCTCTGTCGTAGCCGGCCGCGACCGGGAGACCCATGGGGCGGTGCACAATTGGCCCAGCGTCGTCCAGGGTAGGGGAGGGAATGGCCGGCAGGGGATGTGCACAATTGCGCTGGATAGCGACACACGAAAACAGGCACAGTGGAAACTATCTACCCTGGCAATACACGGTACAGGGGGGGGGGGGGGGGTACTGTCACGACTTCCGCCGAGGCTGCCTCCCCTCCTTGTTCGGGCAGGCTTCGGCGTTCGTCGTCACCGGCTTACTAGCCACTGCCGCTCCATATATCATCATTCCATTTGTCTTGTCAATTACACACCTGGTTCTTATCCCCTCATTAGTCCGTGTATAAGTGTTCCCTCTGCCTCCCTTGTCCTTGTGGGTGATTGTTTATTGTGAGAGAGTAGTGTAGCTCGGTGGAGCTACTCACCCTTTGTATTGCCGGGGTAGATATTTCCCCTGTGCCTGTAATTTGTTGGAGTATCCTGTACCGTGTATTGCCAGGGTAGATAGTTTCCACTGTGCCTGTTTTCGTGTGTCGCTATCCAGCGCAATTGTGTACGACAGAATAAACTCTGTATTCGGTGATTTACCCTCCTGCGCCTGACTCCTTCTATCCACTCATCACATTCACTGTCACGGTTTCGGCCGAGGCTGCTCCTCCTCCTGGTTCGGGCAGGCTTCGGCGTTCGCCGTCCCCGGAGTACTAGCTGCCACCGCTCTATGTTTCTGTATTTGATTGCTTTTGTCTGTCTGTCACACCTGTGTCTGTTTGGGTGTTGATTACGTGTCTTATAAGTTCCTTGTTTTGCTGTAGGGTAATTGTGTGTTGTTATTCTGTTGCCACTTTGTCTTTGCTACGTGTTTGTTTTCCGTGTCATTTTATGTTTAGTGTTTTACGCGTGTGCGTAATTTTACGCGTGTGCGTGTGTTTTCCCTCGCCACTTCGTGTTTTTCGAGGTCGGGGTTTTCTACTCGTGTATTGAGACTATTAAAGTCTTGTTGGACTAAACCTCTGTTTCCTGCGCTTGACTCCTCCACCACATCCACATCGGCTTAGTGACATTCTCTCTCTTTGAGTGAACTACTCACCACATTTTATGCACTGCAGTGATAGCTAGCTAGCTGTAGCTTATGCTTTCAGTACTAGAGGAATTCTCTGATCCTTTGATTGGGTGGACAACATGTCAGTTCATGCTGCAAGAGCTCTGATAGGTTGGAGGACGTCCTCCAGAAGTAATTACTGTGTAAGTCTATGGAAGGGGGTGAGAACCAAGAGCCTCCTAGGTTTTGTATTGAAGTCAATGTATCAAGAGGAGGACGGAAGCTAGCTGTCCTCCAGCTACACGATGGTACTACCCTACAGAGTGCTGTTGAGGCGACTGTAGACCTTCATTGCAAAACAGTGTGTTTTAATCAATTATTTGATGACGTGAATATATTTAGTATAGTTTTATCTAAAAAGGATAACTTTTTCAATGTTTTACAATTTTTATTTTTATGAAATTCTCTGAGGATGGTTCTCATCCCTTTCCTACTCAGAGGAGCCTCCACTGCTAGACACTCATTTTCAGGTCTTGCCATAGATTTTAAAGTAGATTTAAATTAAACCTGTAACTCGGCCACTCAGGAACATTCACTATCTTCTTGGGAAGCAACTCCAGCGTAGATTTGGCCTTGTGTTTTAGGTTATTGTCCTGCTGAAAGGTGAATGCATCTCCCAGTGTCTGATGGAAAGCAGACTGAAACAGGTTTTCCTCTAGGATTTTGCCTGTGCTTAGCACCATTCCATTTATTTTTATCCTGAAAAACTCCCCAGTCCTTAATGATTACAAGCATACCCATAACATGATGCAGCCACCACTAAGCTTGAACATTTGAAGAGTGGTACTCAGTAATGTGTTGGATTGGATTTGCCCCTAACATAACACTTTGTATTCAGGACAAAAAGTTAATTGCTTTGCCAATTTTTTTTGCATTATTACTTTAGGTCCTTGTTGCAAACATGATGCATGTTTTGGAATATTTGTATTCTGTACAGGCTTCCTTCTTTTCACTCTGTCATTTAGGTTAGTATTGTGGAGTAACTACAATGTTGTTGATCCCTGAGCGGTTTCCTTCCTCTCCGGCAACTGAGTTAGGAAGGATGCCTGTATCTTTGTAGTGGCTGGGTATATTGATACACCATTCAAACTGTAATGAATGAAGGGATATTCAGTGTTGTTTATTTTTTTTACCACTATGGTTTCTTTGTCTAGCTTCTTTCCTCTCTATCCCCATGTCTGCTTGGTCTCCTTTTCATATCATATCGGAACCCCCTCTTTATCCAAACAGCCACCCTCCCTTGGCCTTGAGCCACTATGGTTTCTTCTTGTGGCTATGTGTATTGGGTCATAGCGCACAAACAAGTGATAACGTTAGTTCCGTTACTACAATACAGGTGTATCTGTTCCTGAAGTTTATCTACATCCCATCTCCTTGACTACAGGCCCAGACCAGATGCAGGGAGCTAGAGGGAACCATCATTTATCAGAAGCACAGCATTTGCACTAAAGAAATGTCTCTACTATTGCTAAGCATATTATAATATATGTAATGGAAAAAATACCTATAGAGCCATTTCATCATGGCTCTTTTTAAACCCTTTAATTGGTTCTTAATCCATAGGCATATAGGCGTTTCATTCTACAACATTTTATAAATCATATAATTGGTTTGTTGTCCAGGCTCTGTCGTAGCCGGCCGCGACCGGGAGACCCATGGGGCGGCGCACAATTGGCCCAGCGTCGTCCAGGGTAGGGGAGGGAATGGCCGGCAGGGGATGTAGCTCAGTTGGTAGAGCATGGCGTTTGCAACGCCAGGGTTGTGGGTTTGATAAAATTATATATGTGCTAACTGTAAGTCGCTCTGGATAAGAGCGTCTGCTAAATGACTAAAATGTAAATGTAAAAAATGTCTAAGTAGTTAACTAAAAATCTCCAATACAAACAGCTCTTAGTTGTGTTATTCACTCCTCTTCACCTCATGTTAGAGAACAGCTATTAGTTGTTCACAATAATCCACGGGGTTGAGTGCCTTGTTGTTTAAATTCAATAACAGCATAGAGATTTCAATCATATCAGTCTATCTTACCTTATAGGCCTAACTCAATATTAGGGACCTAATAACACCATAGAGAATCAAATCAAGCTTTATTTATACAGCACATTTCAGACATGGAATGGAACACAATGTGCTTCACAGGAAAAAAAAACTAATAAAAACAATTAAAATAAAACTAAATATTTACTTCACAAATATAAGAGGATAAAAAACTAAAGAATTACAATAAAAAATGCACGACTAAAACGTTTACATACACCTTAGCCAAATGCATTTAAACTCAGTTTTTCACAATTCCTGACATATAATCCTAGTTACAATTCCCTGTCTTAGGTCAGTTAGGATCACCACTTTATTTTAAGAATGTGAAATGTCAGAATAATAGTACAGAGAATTATTTATTTCAGCTTTTATTTCTTTCATCACATTCCCAGTGGGTCAGAAGTTTACATACACTCAATTAGTATTTGGTAGCATTGCCTTTAAATTGTTTAATTGTAGCGTTCCACAAGCTTCCCACAATAAGTTGGGTGAATTTTGGGCCATTCCTCCTGACAGAGCTGGTGTAACTGAGTCAGGTTTGTAGGCCTCCTTGCTCTAACATGCTGTTTCAGTTCTGCCCACAAATGTTCTATAGGATTGAGGTCAGGGCTTTGTGATGGCCACTCCAATACCTTCACTTTGTTGTCCTTAAGCCATTTTGCCACACTTTGGAAGTATGCTTGGGGTCATTGTCCATTTGGAAGACCTATTTGCGACCAAGCTTTAACTTCCTGACTGATGTCTTGAGATGTTGCTTCAATATATCCACATAATTTTCCTTCCTCATGATGCCATCTATTTTGTGAAGTGCACCAGTCCCTCCTGCAGCAAATCACCCCCACAGCATGATGCTGCCAACCCCATGCTTCACGGTTGGGATGGTGTTCTTCGGCTTGCAAGCGACCCCCCCCCCCCCCCCTCATCCAAAAAGTACGATCTTTGTCCCCATGTGCAGTTACAAACCGTAGTCTGGCTTTTTTATGGTGGTTTTTGAGCAGTGGCTTCTTCCTTGCTGAGCGGCTTTTCAGGTTATGTTGATATAGGACTCGTTTTACTGTGGATATAGATACTTTTGTACCTGTTTCCTCCAGCATCTTCACAAGGTCCTTTGCTGTTTTTCTGGGATTGATTTGCACTTTTCGCACCAAAGTACGTTCATCTCTAGGAGACAGAACGCGTCTCCTTCCTGAGCGGTATGACGGCTGCGTGGTGCCATGGTGTTTATACTTGCGTACTATTGTTTGTACAGAGGAACGTGGTACCTTCAGGTGTTTGGAAATTGCTCCTAAGGATGAACCAGACTTGTGGAGGTCTACAATTATTTTTCTAGGTCTTGGCTGATTTCTTTTAATTTTCCCATGATGTCAAGCAAAGAGGCACTGAGTTTGAAGGTAGGCCTGGAAATACATCCACAGGTACACCTCAAATGATGTCAATTAGCCTATCAGAAGCTTCTAAAGCCATGACATCATTTTCTGGAATTTTCCAAGCTGTTTAAAGGCACAGTCAACTAAATGTATGTAAACTTCTGACCCACTGGAATTGTGATATAGTGAATTATAAGTGAAATAATCTGTTTGTAAAGAATTGTTGTCATGCACAAAGTAGGTGTCCTAACCGACTTGCCAAAACTAAAGTTTGTTAACAAGAAATTTGTGGAGTGGTTGAAAAACAAGTTTTAATGACTCCAACCTAAGTGTATGTAAACTTCCGACTTCAACTGTATATGACATGTAATAACTAGTAAGCACACAGACTGTGTTTAAAACCCTGCTGTTAATATACAGTCGTGGTCAAAATTTTTGAGAATGACACAAATATAAATTTTCACAAAGTCTGCTGCATCAGTTATGATGTCAATTTGCATATACTCCAGACTGTTATGAAGAGTGATCAGATGAATCGCAATTAATTGCAAAGTCCCTCTTTGCCATGAAAATGAACTTAATCCCCCAAAAACATTTCCACTGCATTTCAGCCCTGCCACAAAAGGACCAGCTGACATCATGTCAGTGATTCTCTCGTTAACAGAGGTGAGAGTGTTGACGAGGACAAGGCTGGAGATCACCCTGTCATCCTGATTGAGTTAGAATAACAGACTGGAAGCTTTAAAAGGAGGGTGGTGCTTGAAATCATTATTCTTCCTCTGTTAACCATGGTTACCTGCAAGGAAACACGTGCCGTCATCATTGCTTTGCACAAAAAGGGCATCACAGGCAAGGATATTGCTGCTAGTAAGATTGCACCTAAATCAACCATTTACCGGATCATCAAGAACTTCAAGGAGAGAGGTTCAATTGTTGTGAAGAAGGCTTCAGGGCGCCCAAGAACGTCCAGCAAGCGCCAGGACCGTCTCCTAAAGTTGATTCAGCTGCGGGATCGGGGCACCACCAGTGCAGAGCTTGCTCAGGAATGGCAGCAGGCAGGTGTGAGTGCATCTGCACGCACAGTGAGGCAAAGACTTTTGGAGGATGGCCTGGTGTCAAGAAGGGCAGCGAGGAAGCCACTTCTCTCCAGGAAAAACATCAGGGACAGACTGATATTCTGCAAAAGGTACAGGGATTGAACTGCTGAGGACTGGGGTAAAGTAATTTTCTCTGATGAATTCCCTTTCCGATTGTTTGGGGCATCCAAAAAAAAGCTTGTCCGGAGAAGACAAGGTGAGCGCTACCATCAGTCCTGTGTCATGCCAACAGTAAAGCATCCTGAGACCATTCGTGTGTGGGGTTGCTTCTCAGCCAAGGGAGTGGGCTCACTCACAATTTTGCCTAAGAACACAGCCATGAATAAAGAATGGTACCAACACATCCTCAGAGAACAACTTCTCCCAACCATCCAAGAACAGTTTGGTGACAAACAATGCCTTTTCCAGCATGATGGAGCACCTTGCCATAAGGCAAATGTGGCTCGGGGAACAAAACATTGAAATGTTGGGTCCATGGCCAGGAAACTCCCCAGACCTTAATCCCATTGAGAACTTGTGGGTGGACAAACAAAAACCCACCAATTCTGACAAACTCCAAGCATTGATTAGGCAAGAATGGGCTGCCATCAGTCAGGATGTGGCCCAGAAGTTAATTGACAGCATGCCATTGCAGAGGTCTTGAAATAGAAGGGTCAACAGTGCAAATATTGACTCTTTGCATAAACAATGTAATTGTCAATAAAAGCCTTTGACACTTATGGAATGCTTGTAATTATACTTCAGTATACCATAGCAACATCTGAGAAAAATATCTAAAAACACTGAAGCAGCAAACTTTGTGAAGACCAATACATTCTCAAAACCTTTGACCACGCCTGTACATGAAATGGTCAAAAGAGCGCCGATGTTTTGGTTTCTATGTTTGCTAGCAAGCTACCGAGGAGGCTGATGAGTCTGTGTTGTTGTTGAAAAAGCTTCCTGTCCACTGGACTATACGTCACGCAAGAAACAGCTCTTGAAAGACTCACATCGTCATCTGCTGACTGGAGTGGGTAACGCAGTTTGGGAAAATATTCACTATACTGTGTTCATTCTGCCAAATAATATCATGTCATTTCAAAATATGGTGAGCTGGATGGTAGACAGGGTTCATCATGGTGAGTTGGATGGTAGACAGGGTTCATCATGGTGAATTGGATGGTAGACAGGGTTGATCATGGTGATGGTGAGTCGGATGGTAGACAGGGTTGATCATGGTGAGTTGGATGGTAGACGGGGTTGATCATGGTGAGTTGGATGGTAGACAGGGTTGATCATGGTGATGGTGAGTTGGATGGTGGACAGGGTTGATCATGGTGAGGTGAATTGGATGGTAGACAGGGTTGATCATGGTGATGGTGAATTGGATGGTAG
Organism: Coregonus lavaretus; assembly: GCF_964263955.1. Classification (NCBI taxonomy): domain Eukaryota; kingdom Metazoa; phylum Chordata; class Actinopteri; order Salmoniformes; family Salmonidae; genus Coregonus; species Coregonus lavaretus. The sequence goes on from NW_028156291.1 coordinate 53,513, forward strand.
ACAGGGTTGATCATGGTGAGTTGGATGGTAGACGGGGTTGATCATGGTGATGGTGAATTGTCCTCAGACATTGTTATCAGTCCTCAGATCCCTCTAGCTTGCTTGCTAAGCAAACCAAAGAAATCTACCTGCCAACATTTCTGTAATCTCTGGTGAACAGACTTAACTGGTATCATAGCATCTGTCAACAGACTGTGGGACGGCAGCGACTTAAGGGACTTTTCTGACCACATCCCAACTAGTCAACATGTTAAACGGACCCTTGCCTTAACCCTAACGATAGACTTGCAGAGAGAGGGGGAGGAGCTACCGCCCTGCTTTCTCTGAGCTGACCAATCTTGTTGTTGGGAAACACCCACACCATTCTGTTGTTGGGGTATGTACGCCCACACCATTCAAACACAGACTATTTCACTCACATTGCAATTCATAGAAATCTGGAAATAATGGATAGTTACAGTTTTCAGAGGGTGGACCCCTTGTTGACAGTACATCAAATTACACTAAGGAAGGCCACATTAAGAACGCTTGAGGTGGCAAAACTCACCCTGTAGGGCTTCTCTCCGGTGTGTGTACACTAGTCTACCATTAACTGGATTGAGCTAACAAATGTGGAAAGGTTACCCAACAGTGTGGTGTTTTCTCTTGTGTCCAGCCAGGTGTCCTGACTGAGTGAATCTCTTCCCACACTGACCACAACAAAAAGGCTTCTCTCCTGTGTGTGTTCTCTTGTGTAGTAGAAGTCCATTTGAAGTGGTTAAGCTCATTCCACAGTCTGAGCAGTGGTAAGGCTTTTCTCCTGTGTGTATTCTCTTGTGTCCAGCCAGGTGTCCTGACTGAGTGAATCTCTTCCCACATTGATCACAGATATAAGATTTCTCTCCTGTGTGTGTTCTCTTGTGTCCAGCCAGGTGTCCTGACTGAGTGAATCTCTTCCCACACTGACCACAACAAAAAGGCTTCTCTCCTGTGTGTGTTCTCTTGTGTAGTAGAAGTCCTTTTGAAGTGGTTAAGCTCATTCCACAGTCTGAGCAGTGGTAAGGCTTCTCTCCTGTGTGTATTCTCTTGTGTTGAACCAGGTTTCCTGACTGAGTGAATCTCTTCCCACACTGATGACAAACAAAAGGTTTCTCTCCTGTGTGTATTCTCTTGTGTAATGCCAGGCTTCCTGAATGAGTGAATCTCTTCCCACATTGATCACAGCTATACGGCTTCTCTCCTGTGTGTGTTCTCATGTGTAGTAGAAGTCTGTTTGAAGTGGTGAAGCTCATTCCACAGTCTGAGCAGTGGTAAGGCTTCTCTCCTGTGTGTATTCTCTTGTGTACTAGAAGTCTGTTTGAAGTGGTGAAGCTCATTCCACAGTCTGAGCAGTGGTAAGGCTTCTCTCCTGTGTGTATTCTCTTGTGTAAAGCCAGGTTTCCTGACTGAGTGAATCTCTTCCCACACTGATCACAACCAAAATGTTTCTCTCCTGTGTGTATTATCTTGTGTCTAGCCAGGTGTCCTGACTGAGTGAATCTCTTCCCACACTGATCACAACCAAAAGGCTTCTCTCCTGTGTGTATTCTCTTGTGTAAAGCCAGGTGTCCTAACTGAGTGAATGTCTTCCCACATTGATCACAACCAAAAGGCTTCTCTCCAGTATGTATTCTCTGGTGTACTAGAAGTCCGTTTGAAGTGGTTGAGCTCATTCCACAGTCTGAGCAGTGGTAAGACTTCTCTCCTGTGTGTATTCTCTTGTGTACTAGAAGTCTGTTTGAAGTGGTGAAGCTCATTCCACAGTCTGAGCAGTGGTAAGGCTTCTCTCCTGTGTGTGTTCTCTGGTGTTCAACCAGGCTTCCTGACTCAGTGAATCTCTTCCCACACTGATCACAACAAAAAGGCTTCTCTCCTGTGTGTATTCTCTTGTGTTCAGCCAGGCTTCCTGACTCAGTGAATCTCTTCCCACATTGATCACAGCTGTAAGGCTTCTCTCCTGTGTGTATTCTCTGGTGTGTTTTAAGTCTTGCTGAAGAGGTGAAACTCTTTCCACAGTCAAAGCAGCGGTGAGGTTTCTTCCCTGTAAGTCTCTGCTGGTATTTCTTGAGGTGTTCTGATCTGGAGAGACTCTTCTCTGCCTCGTCAGCATCATGATGTTGGTTAGCCTCCCCAGATGATAAGCCCCTTCTACTGAGAGAGCGACGGTTAGGGCTGTCCCCTGTGAAACAAAGACAGACAGTTAGGGTTCCTTCTTCATATCGAAGTTAGTTCAAGGCCCAGCTTTCCAAACTCTTGTGATCAGATTTGAGCATATTGGATGGGTTAAAATCATCAATGTAACCAATGGGGTAGGAGTGCTTCTAATGAGTCTACATTTTAAGAAGGTATTTAATGGTAATTAAGGACATCTAGGGAGTGTCCCAAAATAAATGTATGTAAGAGCATAAACCCACTCCGTCCCGGTGTTTTCCTGCAGTCGACCAGCAGCACAGACACCCTCTTCAGACCCAGCAGTAAGTTACCAGGAGAGGCACGACCTGGGGACCCCAAGAGGGGGAGGGGGGAGGAGGGTTGGAGGGAGAGGGAGGAGGGGGGTGGGATAGGTGTTTCCTGTAAATCCCAAAAAGAGGGTAGTGGAGTTCAAGTCAGTACACTAAGGGTAAAACAACACAACAATGGTATGATGAGGTCTTGCATTTAAATGGGGACGGCCACAACGGAGTGGAAACAATGCCCCCTTGCTGTTTAAGACTTAATGGACACATAATACATTTTTTCCAAACTCTGCTTCTTCATTCCGGTCCGTTGAACAACAGGAAGTTACCAAACAAAAATGTGTTTTTCAACAATGGGTTCATGATATAGCTTGCAACTTTTTACCCATTGTAAACGATTACCCGTTCCTAAAAGTGAGTATTACTTTCACAGCATGTTAAAAATAATACACATTGTCTGTTTGCTTGCTACGCAGATTTCCAGCGCTCAAATATTGTAACTGTATGTAACACGCACGATATGAACCCGGGGCTCCCACGGGAGAAACCAATATCTTACACTTCAGACCAATAGGACATTCCCTATCGGGGAAAAAAGGGCAAATTGATTTAGCTTATTTTTTATTTTAGACTCTGTAATGATGCAATGTCATGGTATTGTGGGGACAGAGTTAGAGTTACTAGATAATTAGTCTGGTGCCAGGAAGTCTACATTCCTTATGTCAAAGTAGGTTAGTGATGGTCAGGGTAGTGTGAGTGATGGACAGGATGTAGTGACCTGAGATTAAAGGGTAATAAGAACAGAGAGTGGCCTATGATGGTTTCCAGATGGATGTGAAAGGAAGGAGGACCAAGAGGGTATATAAAAGGTAGAGAGTCTTCTTTGTTAGTTAGTTGGAAACAGCAAAATGGCAAAGCTATGTCCGTTGGTGTTTCTAACCCGGTACCGATCATTAAATACAGAATGTCTAAGTATATCCTTGATTCTTTGAGCAGAAACTCATCATAACAGACTCCAATTACGTTTCTATGTGAGAATTCCAAGAATATTTTTGGGCATTGCTGGCGATGGAATCAGCCAATAACCAAAGGGATGGAAGTATAGACAGCGTTCCTTGATCTGATCTACAGGCTATTTGATCTGATCTTCAGGCTATTTGATCTGATCTACAGGATATGCATCAGAGACTATTTTGAAACGTTAACCTAATATAATACATTGCCTTTAGAACGTCTGCACTCCCTTGAACCTTTTTCACATTTTGTTACATTACAATGTGGGATTTAAATATATTAAATAGATTTTTTTTGTAATCGATGTGCTAATTTCAAATTGTCAATGTGGCTTTGATTGGATAGTTGATGTTACGTTGGAAAGCTTTATGTTAATGACAGTTTGCGATAGAACACATGAAAAAAAGGGTGGGTGTCATGTTTTGGCTGACAAATGTACTAAAATGTAATAACATAAAACTATGAAATAACACATATGGAATCATGCTGTAACCAACAAAGTGTTAAACAAATCAAAATATATTCCAGGTGACTACCTCATGAAGATGGTTGAGAGAATGCCAAGAGTGTGAAAAGCTGTCATCAAGGCAAAGGGTGGCTACTTTGAAGAATCTCAAATATAAAATATATTTTGATTTGTTTAACACTTTCTTGGTTACTACATCATTCCATATGTGTTATTTCATAGTGTTGATGTCTTCACTATTATTCTACAACCTAAAAATAAAGAAAAACCCTTGAATGAGTAGGTGTGTCCAAACTTTTGATTGGTACTGTATATATTTCTTTCCACTTTCAAATGGTACAACAAAGACGTTTGGAGGTAGAGGGCTGCGGGCTCCGACAGAGATCATTGCAGCGCGGTCCGTATTTTTCATGTTGAGGGCGGTCAGACAGAAAACGTTGTGATAAGTATACTTTTCCCGCAGATTATTTGGAAACGGTGTCTTTCTGCTGTGTATGCGTTAGCCTAGCTATTGTATGCGTTAGCCTAGCTATTGTACTAAAAGCACCTCTGTCAAATTATTCGCACACTAGCCTACCAGGCTACCTATGAATGGGCGAATAAATCACGTGGCAGTTATCTTTCCAAGGAAATTCACTTAAATATAATGAGGCTATAGTTTACTACAGTGTCTGTTAATAGAAAGAAGTTGGGGACGCTACTCAACTAGCAGCTTACCAGTAGCCTACAACCAACTGGTAGTAGCCTACAACCAACTGGTAAGCTAATAGTGGAGTAGCCTACAGCCAACTGGTAAGCTGCTAGTGGTGTAGCCTACAGCCAACTGGCAAGCTGCTAGTGGAGTAGCCTACAGCCAACTGGCAAGCTGCTAGTAGAGTAGCCTAAAGCCAACTGGTAAGCTGCTAGTAGAGTAGCTTACAGCCAACTGGTAAGCTGCTAGTGGAGTAGCCTACAGCCAACTGGTAAGCTGCTAGTAGGGTAGCCTACAGCCAACTGGTAAGCTGCTAGTGGAGTAACCTACAGCAAACTGGTAAGCTGCTAGTGGAGTAGCCTACAGCCAACTGGTAAGCTGCTAGTGGAGTGGCCTACAGCCAACTGGTAAGCTGCTAGTGGAGTGGCCTACAGCCAACTGGCAAGCTGCTAGTGGAGTAGCCTACAGCCAACTGGTAAGCTGCTAGTGGAGTGGCCTACAGCCAACTGGTAAGATGCTGGTGGAGTAGCCTACAGCCAACTGGTAAGCTGCTAGTGGGAGTAGCCTACAGCCAACTGGTAAGCTGCTAGTGGAGTGGCCTACAGCCAACTGGTAAGCTGCTAGTGGAGTAGCCTACAGCCAACTGGCAAGCTGCTAGTAGAGTGGCCTACAGCCAACTGGCAAGCTGCTAGTGGAGTAGCCTACAGCCAACTGGTAAGCTGCTAGTGGAGTGGCCTACAGCCAACTGGTAAGATGCTGGTGGAGTAGCCTACAGCCAACTGGTAAGCTGCTAGTGGAGTAGCCTACAGCCAACTGGTAAGCTGCTAGTGGAGTGGCCTACAGCCAACTGGTAAGCTGCTAGTGGAGTAGCCTACAGCCAACTGGCAAGCTGCTAGTAGAGTGGCCTACAGCCAACTGGCAAGCTGCTAGTGGAGTAGCCTAAAGCCAACTGGTACGCTGCTAGTGGAGTAGCCTAAAGCCAACTGGTAAACTGCTGGTAGAGTGGCCTACAGCCAACTGGTAAGCTGCTAGTGGAGTGGCCTACAGCCAACTGGTAAGCTGCTAGTGGAGTAGCCTACAGCCAACTGGTAAGCTGCTAGTGGAGTAGCCTAAAGCCAACTGGTAAGCTGCTAGTGGAGTAGCCTACAGCCAACTGGTAAGCTGCTAGTGGAGTAGCCTACAGCCAACTGGCAAGCTGCTAGTGGAGTAACCTACAGCCAACTGGTAAGCTGCTAGTGGAGTAGCCTAAAGCCAACTGGTAAGCTGCTAGTGGAGTAGCCTAAAGCCAACTGGTAAGCTGCTAGTGGAGTAGCCTAAAGCCAACTGGTAAGCTGCTAATGGTGTAGCCTACAGCCAACTGGCAAGCTGCTAGGGGAGTAGCCTACAGCCAACTGGCAAGCTGCTAGTGGAGTAGCCTACAGCCAACTGGCAAGCTGCTAGTGGAGTAGCCTACAGCCAACTGGCAAGCTGCTAGTGGAGTAGCCTACAGCCAACTGGTAAGCTGCTAGTGGAGTAGCCTACAGCCAACTGGTAAGCTGCTAGTGGAGTAGCCTACAGCCAACTGGCAAGCTGCTACTAGAGTAGCCTACAGCCAAATGGCAAGCTGCTAGTGGAGTAGCCTACAGCCAACTGGTAAGCTGCTAGTGTAGTAGCCTACAGCCAACTGGCAAGCTGCTAGTGCAGTAGCCTACAGCCAACTGGTAAGCTGCTGGTGGAGTAGCCTACAGCCAACTGGTAAGCTGCTAGTGGAGTAGCCTACAGCCAACTGGTAAGCTGCTAGTGGAGTAGTCTACAGCTAACTGGTAAGCTGCTAGTAGGGTAGCCTACAGCCAACTGGTAAGCTGCTAGTCGAGTAGCCTACAGCCAACTGGCAAGCTGCTAGTCGAGTAGCCTACAGCCAACTGGTAAACTGCTAGTGGAGTAGCCTACAGCCAACTGGCAAGCTGCTAGTGGAGTAGCCTACAGCCAACTGGTAAGCTGCTAGTGGAGTAGCCTACAGCCAACTGGTAAGCTGCTAGTTGAGTAGCCTACAGCCAACTGGTAAGCTGCTAGTAGGGTAGCCTACAGCCAACTGGTAAGCTGCTAGTGGAGTAGCCTACAGCCTACTGAAAAAGCTGCTAGTGGAGTAGCCTACAGCCAACTGGTAAGCTGCTAGTGGAGTAGCCTAAAGCCAACTGGTAAGCTGCTAATGGTGTAGCCTACAGCCAACTGGCAAGCTGCTAGGGGAGTAGCCTACAGCCAACTGGCAAGCTGCTAGTGGAGTAGCCTACATGCTAGTGGAGTAGCCTACAGCCAACTGGCAAGCTGCTAGTGGAGTAGCCTACAGCCAACTGGTAAGCTGCTAGTGGAGTAGCCTACAGCCAACTGGTAAGCTGCTAGTGGAGTAGCCTACAGCCAACTGGCAAGCTGCTACTAGAGTAGCCTACAGCCAAATGGCAAGCTGCTAGTTGAGTAGCCTACAGCCAACTGGTAAGCTGCTAGTGTAGTAGCCTACAGCCAACTGGCAAGCTGCTAGTGGAGTAGCCTACAGCCAACTGGCAAGCTGCTAGTGGAGTAGCCTACAGCCAACTGGCAAGCTGCTACTAGAGTAGCCTACAGCCAAATGGCAAGCTGCTAGTTGAGTAGCCTACAGCCAACTGGTAAGCTGCTAGTGTAGTAGCCTACATTCAACTGGCAAGCTGCTAGTGGAGTAGCCTACAGCCAACTGGCAAGCTGCTAGTGGAGTAGCCTACAGCCAACTGGTAAGCTGCTGGTGGAGTAGCCTACAGCCAACTGGTAAGATGCTAGTGGAGTAGCCTACAGCCAACTGGTAAGCTGCTAGTGGAGTAGCCTACAGCTAACTGGTAAGCTGCTAGTAGGGTAGCCTACAGCCAACTGGTAAGCTGCTAGTCGAGTAGCCTACAGCCAACTGGCAAGCTGCTAGTAGAGTAGCCTACAGCCAACTGGTAAACTGCTAGTGGAGTAGCCTACAGCCAACTGGCAAGCTGCTAGTGGAGTAGCCTACAGCCAACTGGTAAGCTGCTAGTGGATTAGCCTACAGCCAACTGGTAAGCTGCTAGTTGAGTAGCCTACAGCGAACTGGTAAGCTGCTAATAGGGTAGTCTACAGCCAACTGGTAAGCTGCTAGTGGAGTAGCCTACAGCCAACTGAAAAAGCTGCTAGTGGAGTAGCCTACAGCCAACTGGTAAGCTGCTAGTGGAGTAGCCTACAGCCAACTGGTAAGCTGCTAGTGGAGTAGCCTACAGCCAACTGGCAAGCTGCTAGTGGAGTAGCCTACAGCCAACTGGTAAGCTGCTAGTAGAGTAGCTTACAGCCAACTGGTAAGCTGCTAGTGGATTAGCCTACCTGGTAAGCTGCTAGTGGAGTAGCCTACAGCCAACTGGTAAGCTGCTAGTAGGGTAGCCTACAGCCAACTGGTAAGCTGCTAGTGGAGTAAGCTACAGCCAACTGGTAAGCTGCTAGTGGAGTAGCCTACAGCCAACTGGTAAGCTGCTAGTGGTGTAGCCTACAGCCAACTGGCAAGCTGCTAGTAGAGTAGCCTACAGCCAACTGGCAAGCTGCTAGTAGAGTAGCCTCTAGCCAACTGGCAAGCTGCTAATGGAGAAGCCTACAGCCAACTGGTAAGCTGCTAGTAGAGTAGCCTACAGCCAACTGGCAAGCTGCTAGTGGAGTAGCCTACATCCAACTGACAAGCTGCTATTGGAGTAGCCTACAGCCAACTGGCAAGCTGCTAGTAGAGTATTCTACAGCCAACTGGCAAGCTGCTAGTAGAGTAGCCTACAGCCAACTGGCAAGCTGCTAGTAGAGTAGCCTACAGCCAACTGGCAAGCTGCTAGTAGAGTAGGCTACAGCCAACTGGCAAGCTGCTAGTAGAGTAGCCTACAACCAACTGGCAAGCTGCTAGTGGTGTAGCCTACAGCCAACTGGTAAGCTGCTGGTGGAGTAGCCTACAGCCAACTTGTAAGCTGCTGGTGGGGTAGCCTACAGCCAACTGGTAAGCTGCTAGTGGAGTAGCCTACAGCCAACTGGTAAGCTGCTAGTGGAGTAGCCTACAGCCAACTGGCAAGCTGCTAGTGGAGTAGCCTACAGCCAACTGGCAAGCTGCTAGTGGAGTAGCCTACAGCCAACTGGTAAGCTTCTAGTGGAGTAGCCTACAACCAACTGGTAAGCTAATAGTGGAGTAGCCTACAGCCAACTGGTAAGCTGCTAGTGGTGTAGCCTACAGCCAACTGGCAAGCTGCTAGTGGAGTAGCCTACAGCCAACTGGCAAGCTGCTAGTAGAGTAGCCTAAAGCCAACTGGTAAGCTGCTAGTAGAGTAGCCTACAGCCAACTGGTAAGCTGCTAGTGGAGTGGCCTACAGCCAGCTGGTAAGCTGCTAGTGGAGTAGCCTACAGCCAACTGGCAAGCTGCTAGTAGAGTGGCCTACAGCCAACTGGCAAGCTGCTAGTGGAGTAGCCTACAGCCAACTGGTAAGCTGCTAATGGAGTGGCCTACAGCCAACTGGTAAGATGCTGGTGGAGTAGCCTACAGCCAACTGGTAAGCTGCTAGTGGAGTAGCCTACAGCCAACTGATAAGCTGCTAGTGGTGTAGCCTAAAGCCAACTGGCAAGCTGCTAGTGAAGTAGCCTACAGCCAACTGGCAAGCTGCTAGTGGAGTAGCCTACAGCCAACTGGCAAGCTGCTAGTGGAGTAGCCTACAGCCAACTGGTAAGCTTCTAGTGGAGTAGCCTACAACCAACTGGTAAGCTAATAGTGGAGTAGCCTACAGCCAACTGGTAAGCTGCTAGTGGTGTAGCCTACAGCCAACTGGCAAGCTGCTAGTGGAGTAGCCTACAGCCAACTGGCAAGCTGCTAGTAGAGTAGCCTAAAGCCAACTGGTAAGCTGCTAGTAGAGTAGCCTACAGCCAACTGGTAAGCTGCTAGTGGAGTGGCCTACAGCCAGCTGGTAAGCTGCTAGTGGAGTAGCCTACAGCCAACTGGCAAGCTGCTAGTAGAGTGGCCTACAGCCAACTGGCAAGCTGCTAGTGGAGTAGCCTACAGCCAACTGGTAAGCTGCTAATGGAGTGGCCTACAGCCAACTGGTAAGATGCTGGTGGAGTAGCCTACAGCCAACTGGTAAGCTGCTAGTGGAGTAGCCTACAGCCAACTGGTAAGCTGCTAGTGGAGTGGCCTACAGCCAACTGGTAAGCTGCTAGTGGAGTAGCCTACAGCCAACTGGCAAGCTGCTAGTAGAGTGGCCTAAAGCCAACTGGCAAGCTGCTAGTGGAGTAACCTAAAGCCAACTGGTACGCTGCTAGTGGAGTAGCCTAAAGCCAACTGGTAAACTGCTAGTAGAGTGGCCTACAGCCAACTGGTAAGCTGCTAGTGGAGTGGCCTACAGCCAACTGGTAAGCTGCTAGTGGAGTAGCCTACAGCCAACTGGCAAGCTGCTAGTAGAGTAGCCTACAGCCAACTGGCAAGCTGCTATTATAGTAGCCTACAGCCAACTGGCAAGCTGCTATTATAGTAGCCTACAACCAACTGGTAAGCTGCTAGTGGTGTAGCCTACAGCCAACTGGCAAGCTGCTAGTGGAGTAGCCTACAGCCAACTGGCAAACTGCTAGTAGAGTAGCCAAAAGCCAACTGGTAAGATGCTAGTAGAGTAGCTTACAGCCAACTGGTAAGCTGCTAGTGGAGTTGCCTACAGCCAACTGGTAAGCTGCTAGTAGGGTAGCCTACAGCCAACTGGTAAGCTGCTAGTGGAGTAGCCTACAGCCAACTGGCAAGCTGCTAATGGAGAAGCCTACAGCCAAGTGGTAAGCTGCTAGTAGAGTAGCCTACAGCCAACTGGCAAGCTGCTAGTTGAGTAGCCTACAGCCAACTGGTAAACTGCTAGTGGAGTAGCCTACAGCCAACTGGTAAACTGCTAGTAGAGTAGCCTACAGGCAACTGGCAAGATGCTAGTAGAGTAGCCTACAGCCAACTGGCAAGCTGCTAGTAGAGTAGCCTACAGCCAACTGGTAAGCTGCTAGTGGAGTAGCCTACAGCCAACTGGCAAGCTGCTAGTGGAGTAGCCTACAGCCAACTGGTAAACTGCTAGTGGAGTAGCCTACAGCCAACTGGTAAACTGCTAGTAGAGTAGCCTACAGGCAACTGGCAAGCTGCTAGTGGAGTAGCCTACAGCCAACTGGCAAGATGCTAGTGGAGTAGCCTACAGCCAACTGGTAAGCTGCTAGTGGAGTAGCCTACAGCCAACTGGTAAGCTGCTAGTGGTGTAGCCTACAGCCAACTGGCAAGCTGCTAGTAGAGTAGCCTACAGCCAACTGGCAAGCTGCTAGTGGTGTAGCCTACAGCCAACTGGCAAGCTGCTAGTGGAGTAGCCTACAGCCAACTGGCAAGCTGCTAGTAGAGTAGCCTACAGCCAACTGGCAAGCTGCTAGTGGAGTGGCCTACAGCCAACTGGCAAGCTGCTAGTAGAGTGGCCTACAGCCAACTGGCAAGCTGCTAGTGGAGTAGCCTACAGACAACTGGTAAGCTGCTAGTTGAGTAGCCTACAGCCAACTGGTAAGCTGCTAGTAGGGTAGCCTACAGCCAACTGGTAAGCTGCTAGTGGAGTAGCCTACAGCCAACTGAAAAAGCTGCTAGTGCAGTAGCCTACAGCCAACTGGTAAGCTGCTAGTGGAGTAGCCTACAGCCAACTGGTAAGCTGCTAGTGGAGTAGCCTACAGCCAACTGGCAAGCTGCTAGTGGAGTAGCCTACAGCCAACTGGTAAGCTGCTAGTAGAGTAGCTTACAGCCAACTGGTAAGCTGCTAGTGGATTAGCCTACCTGGTAAGCTGCTAGTGGAGTAGCCTACAGCCAACTGGTAAGCTGCTAGTAGGGTAGCCTACAGCCAACTGGTAAGCTGCTAGTGGAGTAAGCTACAGCCAACTGGTAAGCTGCTAGTGGAGTAGCCTACAGCCAACTGGTAAGCTGCTAGTGGTGTAGCCTACAGCCAACTGGCAAGCTGCTAGTAGAGTAGCCTACAGCCAACTGGCAAGCTGCTAGTAGAGTAGCCTCTAGCCAACTGGCAAGCTGCTAATGGAGAAGCCTACAGCCAACTGGTAAGCTGCTAGTAGAGTAGCCTACAGCCAACTGGCAAGCTGCTAGTAGAGTAGCCTACAGCCAACTGGCAAGCTGCTAGTAGAGTAGCCTACAGCCAACTGGCAAGCTGCTAGTAGAGTAGGCTACAGCCAACTGGCAAGCTGCTAGTAGAGTAGCCTACAACCAACTGGCAAGCTGCTAGTGGAGTAGCCTACAGCCAACTGGTAAGCTGCTGGTGGAGTAGCCTACAGCCAACTTGTAAGCTGCTGGTGGGGTAGCCTACAGCCAACTGGTAAGCTGCTAGTGGAGTAGCCTACAGCCAACTGGTAAGCTGCTAGTGGAGTAGCCTACAGCCAACTGGTAAGCTGCTAGTGGAGTAGCCTACAGCCAACTGGTAAGCTGCTAGTGGAGTAGCCTACAGCCAACTGGGAAGCTGCTAGTGGAGTAGCCTACAGCCAACTGGTAAGCTGCTAGTAGAGTAGCTTACAGCCAACTGGTAAGCTGCTAGTGGAGTAGCCTACAGCCAACTGGTAAGCTGCTAGTAGGGTAGCCTACAGCCAACTGGTAAGCTGCTAGTGGAGTAAGCTACAGCCAACTGGTAAGCTGCTAGTGGAGTAGCCTACAGCCAACTGGTAGGCTGCTAGTGGTGTAGCCTACAGCCAACTGGCAAGCTGCTAATGGAGAAGCCTACAGACAACTGGTAAGCTGCTAGTAGATTAGCCTACAGCCAACTGGCAAGCTGCTAGTGGAGTAGCCTACAGCCAACTGGCAAGCTGCTATTGGAGTAGCCTACAGCCAACTGGCAAGCTGCTATTAGAGTAGCCTACAGCCAACTGGCAAGCTGCTAGTAGAGTAGCCTACAGCCAACTGGAAAGCTGCTTGTAGAGTAGCCTACAGCCAACTGGCAAGCTGCTAGTAAAGTAGCCTACAGCCAACTGGCAAGCTGCTAGTAGAGTGGCCTACAGCCAACTGGCAAGCTGCTGGTGGAGTAGACTACAGCCAATTGGTAAGCTGCTGGTGGAGTAGCCTAAAGCCAACTGGTAAGCTGCTGGTGGAGTAGCCTACAGCCAACTGGTAAGCTCCTAGTAGGGTAGCCTACAGCCAACTGATAAGCTGCTAGTGGAGTAACCTACAGCCAACTGGTAAGCTGCTAGTAGAGTAGCCTACAGCCAACTGGTAAGCTGCTAGTGGAGTAACCTACAGCCAACTGGTAAGCTGCTAGTAGAGTAGCCTACAGCCAACTGGTAAGCTGCTAGTGGAGTAACCTACAGCCAACTGGTAAGCTGCTAGTGGAGTAACCTACAGCCAACTGGTAAGTTGCTAGTAGAGTAGCCTACAGCCAACTGGTAAGCTGCTAGTGGAGTAGCCTACAGCCAACTGGTAAGCTGCTAGTGGTGTAGCCTACAGCCAACTGGTAAGCTGCTGGTGGAGTAGCCTACAGCCAACTGGCAAGCTGCTAGTGGTGTAGCCTAAAGCCAACTGGCAAGCTGCTAGTGAAGTAGCCTACAGCCAACTGGCAAGCTGCTAGTGGAGTAGCCTACAGCCAACTGGCAAGCTGCTAGTGGAGTAGCCTACAGCCAACTGGTAAGCTTCTAGTGGAGTAGCCTACAACCAACTGGTAAGCTAATAGTGGGGTAGCCTACAGCCAACTGGTAAGCTGCTAGTGGTGTAGCCTACAGCCAACTGGCAAGCTGCTAGTGGAGTAGCCTACAGCCAACTGGCAAGCTGCTAGTAGAGTAGCCTAAAGCCAACTGGTAAGCTGCTAGTAGAGTAGCCTACAGCCAACTGGTAAGCTGCTAGTGGAGTGGCCTACAGCCAACTGGTAAGCTGCTAGTGGAGTAGCCTACAGCCAACTGGCAAGCTGCTAGTAGAGTGGCCTACAGCCAACTGGCAAGCTGCTAGTGGAGTAGCCTACAGCCAACTGGTAAGCTGCTAGTGGAGTGGCCTACAGCCAACTGGTAAGATGCTGGTGGAGTAGCCTACAGCCAACTGGTAAGCTGCTAGTGGAGTAGCCTACAGCCAACTGGTAAGCTGCTAGTGGTGTGGCCTACAGCCAACTGGTAAGCTGCTAGTGGAGTAGCCTACAGCCAACTGGCAAGCTGCTAGTAGAGTGGCCTACAGCCAACTGGCAAGCTGCTAGTGGAGTAACCTAAAGCCAACTGGTACGCTGCTAGTGGAGTAGCCTAAAGCCAACTGGTAAACTGCTAGTAGAGTGGCCTACAGCCAACTGGTAAGCTGCTAGTGGAGTGGCCTACAGCCAACTGGTAAGCTGCTAGTGGAGTAGCCTACAGCCAACTGGCAAGCTGCTAGTAGAGTAGCCTACAGCCAACTGGCAAGCTGCATTTATAGTAGCCTACAGCCAACTGGCAAGCTGCTATTATAGTAGCCTACAGCCAACTGGTAAGCTGCTAGTGGTGTAGCCTACAGCCAACTGGCAAGCTGCTAGTGGAGTAGCCTACAGCCAACTGGCAAACTGCTAGTAGAGTAGCCAAAAGCCAACTGGCAAGCTGCTAATGGAGAAGCCTACAGCCAACTGGTAAGCTGCTAGTGGAGTTGCCTACAGCCAACTGGTAAGCTGCTAGTAGGGTAGCCTACAGCCAACTGGTAAGCTGCTAGTGGAGTAGCCTACAGCCAACTGGCAAGCTGCTAATGGAGAAGCCTACAGCCAAGTGGTAAGCTGCTAGTAGAGTAGCCTACAGCCAACTGGCAAGCTGCTAGTGGAGTAGCCTACAGCCAACTGGTAAACTGCTAGTGGAGTAGCCTACAGCCAACTGGTAAACTGCTAGTAGAGTGGCCTACAGGCAACTGGCAAGATGCTAGTAGAGTAGCCTACAGCCAACTGGCAAGCTGCTAGTAGAGTAGCCTACAGCCAACTGGTAAGCTGCTAGTGGAGTAGCCTACAGCCAACTGGCATGATGCTAGTGGAGTAGCCTACAGCCAACTGGTAAGCTGCTAGTGGAGTAGCCTACAGCCAACTGGTAAGCTGCTAGTGGTGTAGCCTACAGCCAACTGGCAAGCTGCTAGTAGAGTAGCCTACAGCCAACTGGCAAGCTGCTAGTGGTGTACCCTACAGCCAACTGGCAAGCTGCTAGTGGAGTAGCCTACAGCCAACTGGCAAGCTGCTAGTAGAGTAGCCTACAGCCAACTGGTAAGCTGCTAGTGGAGTGGCCTACAGCCAACTGGCAAGCTGCTAGTAGAGTGGCCTACAGCCAACTGGCAAGCTGCTAGTGGAGTAGCCTACAGACAACTGGTAAGCTGCTAGTTGAGTGGCCTTCAGCCAACTGGTAAGCTGCTAGTGGAGTAGCCTACAGCCAACTGGTAAGCTGCTAGTGGAGTAGCCTACAGCCAACTGGTAAGCTGCTAGTGGAGTGGCCTACAGCCAACTGGTAAGCTGCTAGTGGAGTGGCCTACAGCCAACTGGTAAGATGCTGGTGGAGTAGCCTACAGCCAACTGGTAAGCTGCTAGTGGAGTAGCCTACAGCCAACTGGTAAGCTGCTAGTGGTGTGGCCTACAGCCAACTGGTAAGCTGCTAGTGGAGTAGCCTACAGCCAACTGGCAAGCTGCTAGTAGAGTGGCCTACAGCCAACTGGCAAGCTGCTAGTGGAGTAACCTAAAGCCAACTGGTACGCTGCTAGTGGAGTAGCCTAAAGCCAACTGGTAAACTGCTAGTAGAGTGGCCTACAGCCAACTGGTAAGCTGCTAGTGGCGTGGCCTACAGCCAACTGGTAAGCTGCTAGTGGAGTAGCCTACAGCCAACTGGCAAGCTGCTAGTAGAGTAGCCTACAGCCAACTGGCAAGCTGCATTTATAGTAGCCTACAGCCAACTGGCAAGCTGCTATTATAGTAGCCTACAACCAACTGGTAAGCTGCTAGTGGTGTAGCCTACAGCCAACTGGCAAGCTGCTAGTGGAGTAGCCTACAGCCAACTGGCAAACTGCTAGTAGAGTAGCCAAAAGCCAACTGGTAAGATGCTAGTAGAGTAGCTTACAGCCAACTGGTAAGCTGCTAGTGGAGTTGCCTACAGCCAACTGGTAAGCTGCTAGTAGGGTAGCCTACAGCCAACTGGTAAGCTGCTAGTGGAGTAGCCTACAGCCAACTGGCAAGCTGCTAATGGAGAAGCCTACAGCCAAGTGGTAAGCTGCTAGTAGAGTAGCCTACAGCCAACTGGCAAGCTGCTAGTGGAGTAGCCTACAGCCAACTGGTAAACTGCTAGTGGAGTAGCCTACAGCCAACTGGTAAACTGCTAGTAGAGTGGCCTACAGGCAACTGGCAAGATGCTAGTAGAGTAGCCTACAGCCAACTGGCAAGCTGCTAGTAGAGTAGCCTACAGCCAACTGGTAAGCTGCTAGTGGAGTAGCCTACAGCCAACTGGCAAGCTGCTAGTGGAGTAGCCTACAGCCAACTGGTAAACTGCTAGTGGTGTAGCCTACAGCCAACTGGTAAACTGCTAGTAGAGTAGCCTACAGGCAACTGGCAAGCTGCTAGTGGAGTAGCCTACAGCCAACTGGCATGATGCTAGTGGAGTAGCCTACAGCCAACTGGTAAGCTGCTAGTGGAGTAGCCTACAGCCAACTGGTAAGCTGCTAGTGGTGTAGCCTACAGCCAACTGGCAAGCTGCTAGTAGAGTAGCCTACAGCCAACTGGCAAGCTGCTAGTGGTGTACCCTACAGCCAACTGGCAAGCTGCTAGTGGAGTAGCCTACAGCCAACTGGCAAGCTGCTAGTAGAGTAGCCTACAGCCAACTGGTAAGCTGCTAGTGGAGTGGCCTACAGCCAACTGGCAAGCTGCTAGTAGAGTGGCCTACAGCCAACTGGCAAGCTGCTAGTGGAGTAGCCTACAGACAACTGGTAAGCTGCTAGTTGAGTGGCCTTCAGCCAACTGGTAAGCTGCTAGTGGAGTAGCCTACAGCCAACTGGTAAGCTGCTAGTGGAGTAGCCTACAGCCAACTGGTAAGCTGCTAGTGGAGTGGCCTACAGCCAACTGGTAAGCTGCTAGTGGAGTAGCCTACAGCCAACTGGTAAGCTGCTAGTGGAGTAGCCTACAGCCAACTGGTAAGCTGCTAGTGGAGTGGCCTACAGCCAACTGGCAAGCTGCTAGTGGATTGGCCTACAGCCAACTGGCAAGCTGCTAGTAGAGTGGCCTACAGCCAACTGGCAAGCTGCTAGTGGAGTAGCCTACAGCCAACTGGTAAGCTGCTAGTAGAGTAGCATACAGCCAACTGGTAAGCTGCTGGTGGAGTAGCCTACAGCCAACTGGTAAGCTGCTAGTGGAGTAGCCTACAGCCAACTGGTAAGCTGCTGGTGGAGTAGCCTAAAGCCAACTGGTACGCTGCTAGTGGAGTAGCCTAAAGCCAACTCGTACGCTGCTAGTGGAGTAGCCTAAAGCCAACTCGTAAACTGCTAGTAGAGTGGCCTACAAACAACTGGTAAGCTGCTAGCCAACTGGTAAGCTGCTAGTGGAGTAGCCTACAGCCAACTGGTAAGCTGCTAGTAGAGTAGCCTACAGCCAACTGGCAAGCTGCTATTATAGTAGCCTACAGCCAACTGGCAAGCTGCTAGTGGTGTAGCCTACAGCCAACTGGCAAGCTGCTAGTGGAGTAGCCTACCTGGTAAGCTGCTAGTGGAGTAGCCTACAGCGAACTGGTAAGCTGCTATTATAGTAGCCTACAACCAACTGGTAAGCTGCTAGTGGTGTAGCCTACAGCCAACTGGCAAGCTGCTAGTGGAGTAGCCTACAGCCAACTGGCAAACTGCTAGTAGAGTAGCCAAAAGCCAACTGGTAAGATGCTAGTAGAGTAGCTTACAGCCAACTGGTAAGCTGCTAGTGGAGTTGCCTACAGCCAACTGGTAAGCTGCTAGTAGGGTAGCCTACAGCCAACTGGTAAGCTGCTAGTGGAGTAGCCTACAGCCAACTGGCAAGCTGCTAATGGAGAAGCCTACAGCCAAGTGGTAAGCTGCTAGTAGAGTAGCCTACAGCCAACTGGCAAGCTGCTAGTGGAGTAGCCTACAGCCAACTGGTAAACTGCTAGTGGAGTAGCCTACAGCCAACTGGTAAACTGCTAGTAGAGTAGCCTACAGGCAACTGGCAAGATGCTAGTAGAGTAGCCTACAGCCAACTGGCAAGCTGCTAGTAGAGTAGCCTACAGCCAACTGGTAAGCTGCTAGTGGAGTAGCCTACAGCCAACTGGCAAGCTGCTAGTGGAGTAGCCTACAGCCAACTGGTAAACTGCTAGTGGAGTAGCCTACAGCCAACTGGTAAACTGCTAGTAGAGTAGCCTACAGGCAACTGGCAAGCTGCTAGTGGAGTAGCCTACAGCCAACTGGCAAGATGCTAGTGGAGTAGCCTACAGCCAACTGGTAAGCTGCTAGTGGAGTAGCCTACAGCCAACTGGTAAGCTGCTAGTGGTGTAGCCTACAGCCAACTGGCAAGCTGCTAGTAGAGTAGCCTACAGCCAACTGGCAAGCTGCTAGTGGTGTAGCCTACAGCCAACTGGCAAGCTGCTAGTGGAGTAGCCTACAGCCAACTGGCAAGCTGCTAGTAGAGTAGCCTACAGCCAACTGGTAAGCTGCTAGTGGAGTGGCCTACAGCCAACTGGCAAGCTGCTAGTAGAGTGGCCTACAGCCAACTGGCAAGCTGCTAGTGGAGTAGCCTACAGACAACTGGTAAGCTGCTAGTTGAGTGGCCTTCAGCCAACTGGTAAGCTGCTAGTGGAGTAGCCTACAGCCAACTGGTAAGCTGCTAGTGGAGTAGCCTACAGCCAACTGGTAAGCTGCTAGTGGAGTGGCCTACAGCCAACTGGCAAGCTGCTAGTGGATTGGCCTACAGCCAACTGGCAAGCTGCTAGTAGAGTGGCCTACAGCCAACTGGCAAGCTGCTAGTGGAGTAGCCTACAGCCAACTGGTAAGCTGCTAGTAGAGTAGCATACAGCCAACTGGTAAGCTGCTGGTGGAGTAGCCTACAGCCAACTGGTAAGCTGCTAGTGGAGTAGCCTACAGCCAACTCGTACGCTGCTAGTGGAGTAGCCTAAAGCCAACTGGTAAGCTGCTAGTGGAGTAGCCTACAGCCAACTGGTAAGCTGCTAGTAGAGTAGCCTACAGCCAACTGGCAAGCTGCTATTATAGTAGCCTACAGCCAACTGGCAAGCTGCTAGTGGTTTAGCCTACAGCCAACTGGCAAGCTGCTAGTGGAGTAGCCTACCTGGTAAGCTGCTAGTGGAGTAGCCTACAGCGAACTGGTAAGCTGCTAGTAGGGTAGCCTACAGCCAACTGGTAAGCTGCTAGTGGAGTAAGCTACAGCCAACTGGTAAGCTGCTAGTGGTGTAGCCTACAGCCAACTGGCAAGCTGCTAGCGGAGTAGCCTACAGCCAACTGGCAAGCTGCTAGTGGAGTAGCCTACAGCCAACTGGCAAGCTGCTAGTGGAGTAGCCTACAGCCAACTGGTAAGCTGCTAGTGGAGTAGCCTACAGCCAACTGGTAAGCTGCTAGTGGTGTAGCCTACAGCCAACTGGCAAGCTGCTAGCAGAGTAGCCTACAGCCAACCGGCAAGCTGCTAGTGGACTAGCCTACAGCCAACTGGTAAGCTACTAGTAGAGTAGCCTACAGCCAACTGGTAAGCTGCTAGTAGAGTAGCCTACAGCCAACTGGTAAGCTGCTAGCGGAGTAGCCTACAGCCAACTGGTAAGCTGCTAGCGGAGTAGCCTACAGCCAACTGGTAAGCTGCTAGCGGAGTGGCATACAGCCAACTGGTAAGCTGCTAGCGGAGTAGCCTACAGCCAACTGGTAAGCTGCTAGCAGAGTAGCCTACAGCCAACCGGCAAGCTGCTAGTGGAGTAGCCTACAGCCAACTGGTAAGCTACTAGTAGAGTAGCCTACAGCCAACTGGTAAGCTAATAGCAGAGTAGCCTACAGCCAACCGGCAAGCTGCTAGTGGAGTAGCCTACAGCCAACTGGCAAGCTGCTAGTCGAGTAGCCTACAGCCAACTGGCACAAAACTATGTAAATGTAATACAAACCTAAACTTGTATTACATGTAGCTATTATTCAAATATGCAATTTCTTTGAAATGAGCTAACAGTGGTGATGTTTTCAACAGGATTATTTTTTGCTTTATCCCAAATGGAGAGACACTGCTATCCCCATTGTGAATATTGCTATTCGGGGGTCTAGGCACACATGGAACGGTGAGGGTATCATGTTACCAACAGGTGCATATTGCTCCAAAAGATCTCAGTCCGCCCAAGCGCATGCCCACACCAACAAAAAAAAAACAGAGTGATCTTTGGATTGGCCTTAACCCCCCACTTTACCCAGACCACGTGCTGTTTCCCGTGCTGTCAGTCATGAATATATAACGAATCCATAATGAAACCAGAGTGTGTTGTTGTGTGTTAATAACATTAAGACTACGTTACCCAGCAGGCAATGTGAGGGTGGGGGAGTTGAAGAATGCCTTCCGTGGCTACACAAGGATATTGGTAGCTGTAGTATCTGATTATTAAAAGAAGTTCAACCTACGCCCCGGGTTGTCATTAAACAAGGAACAAACATAACATGGTGTCAGATTGGTAGTCGCTATGACGAGACAGAGAAAAGAAAGCACTAACTCTGAAAATGTATGCAAACATTCTACAAGTCAATAGACGTGAGTAGTCGAAGACGCTAGCTAGCAAAAACGTGACAGCAGAGAGAACGAGATGCATTGGAATCTGTTGCCGAGCAACCTACCGAAGTAAGAGAAATTGAATCTGTACCTGTTCCCCGAGTGTTTCCTGTCATGGATAGGCTTAGTCCTCCTACTCCTATGCAGTTAAAAGGCAATCTAACTGACAATTGGAAATGTTTCAAGCAGAGATTCCATGTCTACCAGCAGCCAGTAGAGCAGGGGGAGATGACTAATTGAAAGCTTCCATTGTTCTGTATGTTATTGGAGAGAATGCATTGGACATGCAGTGCACTCACAGTATGCAGACCCCTTGACTTTTTTCCACATTGTTATGTTACAGCCTTATTCTAAAATGGATGTAAAAAAAAATTACATATCTACACACAAATACCCCATAATGACAAAGTGAAAACAGGTTTTTAGAACTGTTTGTAAATGTATAAAAAAATTAAACATTAAACTGAAAAATGCACATTTACATAATTATTCAGACCCTTTACTCAGTACTTTGTTGAAGTACCTTTGAGAGCGATTACAGCCTAGAGTATTCTTGGGTATGACGCTACAAGCTTGGCACACCTGTATTTGGGGAGTTTCTCAAGCTCTGTCGGGTTGGATGGGGCCTGTTGCTGCACAGCTATTGTCAGGTTTCTCCAGAGATATTAGATCAGGTTCAAGTCCGGGCTCTGGCTGGGCCACTCAAGGACATTCAGAGACTTGTCTTGACTCCTGCGTTGTCTTGGCTGTGTTCTTAGGATACTACTACGAAAAAAAAAACATTCACCGGAGCAGCTGGATGGAATTTAGCTAATGATAACAATTAGGTAGGTAGCTGATAGTATGATGGATATTAGAAAGTGGCTTCGACAGGGCACAACGGCAGCATCGGATCAAAGCGGAGGGGTTAAGCCTGCCACAGAGGCCAAAGGCAAGGCCGCTGGGCCGACGCTAATCACTGAGGCCAAGGCCAGCAGCAAAGGCACCTGAGCAACCGTCTTGCAGCCTGGTGACATAGGAGGTAACCAACCCGAGGAGGGGCCTGCAGCTGCCAAGACCGAACCTAGCAGCAGTACCGACAGTATATTACAAGCACCGACGCCTCCGTTAGTGCCTGGCGACCTCGGTGATGAGGTGCCAGCGCAGGTTTGTCTGGGGAAATACCCAACCCGCCTGTACTGTGGGAGAAAACGGACGCGTGGTTCAAAGGCAGAGGGTGACTGGAATATTCCTGCAAGGCAGATATAGTTTGATGAGTTATGGGAGAAATTCAAGCACACTTGGACACCCCCACTCCAAGCAAACGGCAAAGAGTAGTGAGTAGTAATCTGAAAGAATATGTGGTGGAAACAACAATGGGCCAGCTAGAAGAGGACAATGAGAGGGAGTGGAACAGACTGTTTTTCAGCACTCTGGATGCTGTACTGGGAGAAATGTCAGCAAGATTTAATGAACGAAACAGCCAACTCGTTGAGGCCCTGTGTGCCTTGCACCCAGAGAATGAAACATTTATGGATGTGGAAAAAGTGAAACCACTGCTGGACTTAATCTCAGGAGATTTTGTGGAAGCTGAGTTTACTGTCTCACGCCAGTTTCTACAGACTGAAATCGCCCGATCTGGAGACGCAGAGCATTTTGGAGAGATACTCCGGGCCTCTAACAGCAAAGTCTACTGTGATGATGAGACCCCCTTTGCTATGAAATCCCTAAATAAGATCTGGTGCACCCAATTACCTTCAGAAGTCACATAATTAGTTAAATAAAGTCCACCTGTGTGCAATCTAAGTGTCACATGATCTCAGTATATATACACCTGTTCTGAAAGGCCCCAGAGTCTGCAACACCACTAAGCAAGGAGCACCACCAAGCAAGCGGCACAATGAAGACCAAGGAGCTCAGTTGCACAGGAGGAAAGCGCAGCTGATTCAACTGGCATTTGATCAATGGTTGAGTAACGATGTAGCTATAGTGTTGCCCCGTGTAGCTCAATTGGTAGGGCATGGAGCTTGCAACGCCAGTGATGTGGGTTCGATTCCCACGGGGGGCAGTATGAAAAATGCATGCACTCACTAACTGTAAGTCGCTCTGGATAAGAGCATCTACTAAATGACTAAAACATTTTTTTAATAAACTCGTAGCTATGGAATAGTAATTTTCTGTTATCATATGCAGCGTAGTATGGCACTCTAGTGGGAAGACAGCTTGGTACCGTTAAGTCGTTGGTAGTGCGTTGTAAATTGTTTGCTTTCCGCGATTGGAAATGCATTTTATTGGGATGAGGAAGTGTTATTACGGTAATTAGCAACTGTTTTGCATTGGATTGTTGGGTATTGTGCATGTAGCTGTGTAGCGTTGTCATGACTTGCTATTTATGAATTGTCCATGTTTGTAAAGCGGTGCAGTAGCCTGTATTCTTGCTGCAAGACAGCCGTGCGTGGCTGCAAATACATTGTGTGTAAATGTACTATCGATTATTATCCATCCTGTGTTATCAGCAAGCGAAAATAGTTGTGCCCCCTTAGTCATTTCTGATGCCCCTTGCCGAGTTCATCCTGCCGCCGGGCCTGGCTACGAGTAACCAGCTAAACTACACAAATGATTTTCCAAAAGTCAAGGACCATTAAATGCGCGCAGTGTAAAAGCATGAAGCAGGCTACAAAGACCGGTTATAAAAATTATTAAATTATTCTAAACTCACCTGTTTCATTGTAGAAACGTGTGTTTATGGTCGATTGCAGAGTTCAGGCGAAGTTAACTAGATGTGTATCTCTAGTCTATGGACCTTTTAGATCAGGGAGGTAGAGGACCGAGACGTTATATTTCAACATGACAAGACAAAATGGAGAATAGAGAACACGTGACTCCACCTTCACTTCTGTTCGACTGAAAAATTCCGCCAACATACAAATAATACTCCAGCAGTAGTCTGCTTAGCTCATTTTCAAAAGTTACCGTCCGATATCATTTTAACATTCCTCCTTTGTTCAATCATGTTGTCTGGTGTTCTACTCTGCACGGAGCATAAAGTCACAAGAGAAAAGAGCCAGGCTCCGCCTTCACTTCCGTTCAACTGAAACGTTGGGATTCGGCCAACATTCAAATAATACTCCAGTCGTAGGAAGCCTTCTGCTTTTAGTAGCTCATTTTCTAAAGTTAACGCAGTTTCTCTAGACCCCGCAAGGTTGTACTTTGGGCCTCTATGTATAAAATAACATTGAATGTTTCAGCCAGACAGCCACTCACAAACCGATCGCTGTACATCGTGCTGAAATAGAGACATGTCTATGCGGCTTCATGCCTAATGAATCGATGATAGGGTTCCTGTGGTGCAAGAGAATGTAAAGCTTTGCTTTATAGGTAGGCCTCTATTTGGTCGTCATTTTCTCATGTTAAACATTTTAGTCATTTAGCACATTACATTTTAGTCATTTAGCAGACGCTCTTATCCAGACAGTATTTTTTTTTCATACCCCCTGTGGGAATCGAACCCACAACCCTGGCGTTGCAAACGCCATGCTCTACAAACTGAGCTACATCCCTGCCGGTCATTCCCTCCCGTACCTTGGACGACGCTGGGCCAATTGTGCGCCGCCCCATGGGTCTCCCGGTCGCGACCAGCTATGACAGAGCCTGGATTCGAACCAGGATCTCTAGTGGCACAGCTAGCACTGCTATGCAGTGCCTTAGACCACTGCGCCACTCTTATCCAGAGCGACTTACAGTTAGTGAGTGAATATGTTTTATAATTTTTTTCATACTGGCCCCCATGGGAATCGAACCCACGGGGCCTAACATTTCACGAAATCTATACACGGTGTAGTAATTATGCAATTTTATAGCCTGCTGGCTGGTGGTAATAATGTCATTTTATTGTTCAGTAATTAAAACTGGACATTCAAATATTGCAGATTTTAAAATAAATTGTCCATGCCTACTAATCAGCTACCAATTGATGTTTTAAATAATATACAACTGTCCTGTAGCTGCTACCTGAACCTGCATGACATGAACCCTTCTCGTGCTCTCTCCCAGCTTGGAATGAACGCTGTTGTGCATAAATCTATTTAAATTAAATACAGAAAAATATCATTTACATACACTACCAGTCAAAAGTTTTAGAACACCTACTCATTCAAGGGTTTTTCTAAATTTTTAATATGCTCTACATTGTAGAATAATAGTGAAGACATCACAACTATGAAATAACACATATGGAATCATGTAGTAACCAAAAACGTATTTGTATTCATTAGGGATCCCCATTAGCTGCTCCCAAGGCAGCAGCTACGCTTCCTGGGGTCTAAAAACTATTTGTGATTCTTCAAAGTAGCCACCCTTTGCCTTGATGACAGCTTTGCACACTCTTGACATTCTCTCAACCAGCTTCATGAGGTAGTCACCTGGAATGCATTTCAATAAACAGGTGTGCCTTCTTCAAAGTTAATTTGTGGAATTTCTTTCCTTCTTAA
Organism: Coregonus lavaretus; assembly: GCF_964263955.1. Lineage (NCBI taxonomy): Eukaryota > Metazoa > Chordata > Actinopteri > Salmoniformes > Salmonidae > Coregonus > Coregonus lavaretus. The sequence continues at coordinate 78,349 of NW_028156291.1, forward strand.
TGCGTTTGATTCAATCAGTTTTGTTGTGACAAGGTAAGGGGGGGTATACAGAAGATAGCCATATTTGGTAAAAGACCAAGTCCATATTATGGCAAGAACAACTCACATAAGCAAAGGGAAACGACAGTCCATCATTACTTTAAGACATGAAGATCAGTCACTCCGGAAAATTTCAAGAACTTTGAAAGTTTCTTAAAGTGCAGTCACAAAAACCATCAAGCTCTATGATGAAACTGGCTCTCATGAGGACCACCACAGGAATGGAAGACCCAGAGTTACCTCTGCTGAAGAGGATAAGTTCATTAGAGTTACCAGCAATGGACATTAGACCGGTGGAAATTTGTCCTTTGGTCTGTAGTCCAAATTTGAGATTTTTGGTTCAAACCGCTGTGTCTGTGTGAGACGCAGTGTGGCTGAACGGATCAAATCAAATCAAATCTTATTGGCCAAATGCACCGAATACAACAGGTGCAGACATTACAGTGAAATGCTTACTTACAGCCCTTAACCAACAGTGCATTTAATTAAATAAATAAAAAGTAGAATAAATAAAATAACAAAAAAGTGTTGAGAAAAAAAGAGCAGAAGTAAAACAAAATAATAGTAGGGAGGCTTTATATACAGGGGGGTACAGGTGCAGAGTCAATGTGCGGGGGCACCGGCTAGTTGAGGTAGTTGAAGTAATATGTACATGTGGGTAGAGTTAAAGTGACTATGCATAAATAATTAACAGAGTAGCAGCAGCGTAAAAAGCTGGGGTGGGGGGGGGGGGGGGCAGTGCAAATAGTCCGGGTAGCCATGATTAGCTGTTCAGGAGTCTTATGGCTTGGGGGTAGAAGCTGTTGAGAAGTCTTTTGGACCTAGACTTGGCACTCCGGTACCGCTTGCCGTGCGGTAGCATAGAGAACAGTCTATGACTAGGGTGGATGGAGTCTTTAACAATTTTGAGGGCCTTCCTCTGACACCGCCTGGTATAGAGGTCCTGGATGGCAGGAAGCTTGGCCCCAGTGATGTACTGGGCCGTACGCACTACCCTCTGTCGTGCCTTGTGGTCGGAGGCCAAGCAGTTGCCATAACAGTCTGAGATGCAACCAGTCAGTATGCTCTCGATTGTGCAGCTGTGTAATTTTTGGAGGATCTGAGGACCCATGCCAAATATTTTCAGTCTCCTGAGGGGGAATAGGCTTTGGCGGATGATCTCCGCATGTGTATTTCCCACCGTAAAGCATGGAGGAGGAGTTGTTATGGTGTGGGGGTGCTTTGCTGGTGACACTGTCTGTTATTTATTTAGAATTCAAGGCACACTTAACCAGCATGGCTACCACAGCATTCTGCAGCAATACACCATCCCAAGTGGTTTGAACTTAGTGGGACTATCATTTGTTTTTCAACAGGACAATGACCCACTTCCAGGCTGTGTAAGGGCTAATTTACCAAGGAAAGTGATGTAACTGCTGAATCAGATAACCAGGCCTCCACAATCCCCCAACCTCAACCAAATTGAAATGGCTTGGGATGAGTCGGACCGCAGAGTGAAGGAAAAGCAGCCAACAAGTGCTCAGCATATGTGGGAACTCCTTCAAGACTGTTGGAAAAGCATTCCAGGTGAAGCTGGTTGAGAGTGTGCAAAGCTGTCATCAAGGCAAAGGGTGGCTATTTGAAGAATCTCAAATATAAAACATATTTTGATTTGTTTAACACTTTTTTTGGTTACTACATGATTCCATATGTGTTATTTCATAGTTTTGATGTCTTCACTATTAGTCTACAATGTAGAAAATAGTCAAATTAAAGAAAAACCCTTAAATGATTAGGTGTTCTAAATATGTTGACCGGTAGTGTAAGTATTCACACCCAAGTCAATACTTTATAGAAGCACCTTTTAGCAGCGGTTACAGCTGAGTCTTTCTGGGTAAGTCTCTAAGAGCTTTCTAAACCTGGATTGTGCAACATTTCCCCATTATTATTTTACAAATTCTTCAAGCTCCGTCAAATTGGTTGTTGATCATTGCTAGACAACAGTGGCCGTAAATGCCGTTTAAGATGAGGGAGGACCATTATTTATTTTTTAATGAGCATGGCCTTATTTCTATTACAGCATGTTGGATGACTGTCATTCATATTCCATTCACCCAGTTCAATGTAACATCGATAGGTTTAGGGTACTACATGATACTCAACATTTCCCAATACCCATCATGAGGTTGCTACAACCTAGTATATGAACGAAAGTTTACAACATAGGTGCCATACGGACAGTGACTCAATACCGCCTTGCACACTCTTGCCTGCAAATAGCTTATCTAGGGTGTAATAATTTGTCCAACAGTTGCAAACAAGAGTTTCTAATGGTCAAATTCAGATATGTTTATATGTTTGAGCCGGGTGTTTGAGTAAATAAACTAGCCAGCTAGCTAACATAGCATCCCTCTGTTTGAGCCGGGTGTTTGAGTAACTAAACTTGCCAGCTAGCTAAAATAGCATCCCTCTGTTGGAGCAGGGTGTTTCAGTAACTAAACTAGCCAGCTAGCTAACATAGCATCCCTCTGTTTGAGCTGGGTGTTTGAGTAACTAAACTAGCCAGCTAGCTAACATAGCATCCCTCTGTTTGAGCCGGGTGTTTGAGTAACTAAACTAGCCAGCTAGCTAACATAGCATCCCTCTGTTGGAGCAGGGTGTTTGAGTAACTAAACTAGCCAGCTAGCTAACATTGCATCACTCTGTTGGAGCAGCGTGTTTGAGTAACTAAACTAGCCAGCTAGCTTGATGGGAGTTGTGCTATCGTACAGAGTGCTGTTGAGGATACTGTAGACCTTCATTGCAAAACAGTGTGTTTTAGTCAATTATTTGGTGACAGGTGAATATATTTAGTATAGTTTTATCTATAAAGGATGACTTTTTCAATGTTTTACCATTTTTATGAAATTCACTGAGGAGGATGGTTCTCATCCCTTTCCTACTCAGAGGAGCCTCCACTGCTAGACAACCATTTTCAGGTCTTGCCATAGATTTTCAAGTAGATTTAAGTCAAAATTGTAACTCGGCCACTCAGGAACATTCATTATGGGCGGCAGGTAGCTTAGTGGTTAAGAGCGTTGTGCCAGTAACCGAAAGGTCGCTGGTTCTAATCCCCGAGCCGACTAGGTGAAAAATCTGTCGATGTGCACTTGAGCAAGGCACTTAACCCTAATTGCTCCTGTAAGTCGCTCTGGATAAGAGCGTCTGCTAAATGACCAATTTATTATTATCTTCTTGGTAAGCAACTCCAGCGTAGATTTGGCCTTGTGTTTTAGGTTATTGTCCTGCTGAAAGGTGAATGCATCTCCCAGTGTCTGGTGGAAGCAGACTGAACCAGGTTTTCCTCTAGGATCTTGCCTGTGCTTAGCATCATTCCATTTATTTTTATCCTGAAAAACTCCCCAGTCCTTAATGATTACAACATACCCATAACATGATGCAGCCACCACTAAGCTTGAACATTTGAAAAGTGGTAGTCAGTAATGTGTTCGATTGGATTTGCCCCTAACATAACACTTTGTATTCAGGACAAAAAGTTAATTGCTTTGCCACATTTTTTTGCATTATTACTTTAGTTCCTTGTTGCAAACAGGATGCATGTTTTGGAATATTTTTATTATGTACAGGCTTCCTTCTTTTCACTCTGTCATTTAGGTTAGGTAGTATTGTGGAGTAACTACAATGTTGTTGATCCATTCTCAGTTTTCTCCTATCACAGCCATTAAACTCTGTAACTGTTTAAAAGTCAGCATTAGCCTCATGGTGAAATCCCTGGGGGTTTCCTTCCTCTCCGGCAACTGAGTTAGGAAGGATGTCTCTATCTTTGTAGAGGCTGGGTATATTGATACACCATCCAAAGTGTAATGAATGAAGGAATATTCAATGTCGTCTACCCATAGGTGCCCTTCTTTGCGAGGCATTGGAAAACTTCCCTGGTCTTTGTGGTTGAATCTCTCCGGCAACGTTAGTTGTGTGTTATTCGTCATGTTAGAGAACAGCTATTAGTTGTACAATAATCCACGGGGTTGAGTGCCTTGTTGTTTAAATTCAATAACACCATAGAGATTTCAATCATATCAGTCTATCTTACCTTATAGGCCTAACTCAATATTAGGGCTCTAATAACACCATAGAGAATCAAATCAAGCTTTATTTATACAGCACATTTCAGACATGGAATTGAACACAATGTGCTTCACAGCAAAAAAACTAATAAAAACTATTAAAATAAAACTAAATATTTACTACACAAATATAAGAGGATAAAAAAAACTAAAGAATTACAATAAAAAATGCACGACTAAAAAGCACCCTGAGGAAAAGCACCACTAAAAAGGTGTGTTTTAAGATCTCTTTTTTTAAATGCCACAGTTTCGTTCCCCCTCAGGTTCTCTGGCTATTCCAGAGGCTGGGAGGCATAGTAACTAAAGGCTGCCTCTCCATGCCTCTTGGTCCTAGGCTTTGGGATAGTTAAAAAGGCCAGTGACACTGCAGGCCTTTTCTCTAATCAGAGCTTTCTGACTCTCCCCAAGACAAAACTCACTGCTGTTAATCAGATATCCATCCTCCTCCTCCTCTTTCACTGTGACAGTCATCTCCCCCTCCTCCCCTTTCACTGTGACAGTCATCTCCCCCTCCTCTCCTTTCACTGACAGTCATCTCCCCCTCCTCCCCTTTCACTGTGACAGTCATCTCCCCCTCCTCTCCTTTCACTGTGACAGTTATCTCACCCTCCTCCCCTTTCACTGTGACAGTCATCTCCCCCTCCTCCCCTTCCACTGTGACAGTCATCTCCCCCTCCTCCCCTTCCACTGTGACAGTCATCTCCCCCTCCTCCCCTTTCACTGTGACAGTCATCTCCCCCTCCTCCCCTTTCACTGTGATATCCTCCTCTTCCTCTTTCACGACAATGTTCAGCCCCAGAGCTTTTTTCTCCAACCAGCAGACCTCTTCTTTTGTACGGGGCGAGTAGCTTATTGAGCTCCTGGTTGTGGACGTTAGTTGGCTAGCTAGTTAGCCTAGCACTACGCTAATGCTAATTATCTTAAAAAGCTGAATAACAAGATATATATATGACTAGTAAGCACACAGACTGTGTGTTTATAACCCTGCTGTTAATATACACAAAATGGTCAAAATAGCACCAATGTTTTGGTTTGTATGTTTGTTGTGTTTAAAACTAGCCTAGCACTACGCTAATGCTATCTTAACAAGCTAGCTGACTGACAACATATACAGTTGAAGTCGGAAGTTTACATACACCTTAGCCAAATGCATTTAAACTCAGTTTTTCACAATTCCTGACATTTAATCCTAGTAAAAATTCCCTGTTTTAGGTCAGTTAGGATCACCACTTTATTTTAAGAATGTGAAATGTCAGAATAATAGTAGAGAGAATGATTTATTTCAGCTTTTATTTCTTTCATCACATTCCCAGTGGGTCAGAAGTTTACATACACTCAATTAGTATTTGCTAGCATTGCCTTTAAATTGTTTAACTTTGGTCAAACATTCCGGGTAGACTTCCACAAGCTTCCCACAATAAGATGGGTGAATTTTGGCCCATTCCTCCTGACAGAGCTGGTGTAACTGAGTCAGGTTTGTAGGCCTCCTTGCTCGAACATGCGTTTTCAGTTCTGCCCACAAATGTTCTATAGGATTGAGGTCAGGGCTTTGTGATGGCCATTCAAATACCTTGACTTTGATGTACTTAAGCCATTTTGCCACAACTTTGGAAGTATGCTTGGGGTCATTGTCCATTTGGAAGACCTATTTGCAACCAAGCTTTAACTTCCTGACTGATGTCTTGAGATGTTGCTTCAATATATCCACATAATGTTCCTTCCTCATGATGCCATCTATTTTGTGAAGTGCACCAGTCCCTCCTGCAGCAAATCACCCCCACAGCATGATGCTGCCACCCCCGTGCTTCACGGTTGGGATGGTGTTCTTCAGCTTGCAAGCGACCCCCACCCCCTCCAAAAAGTACAATCTTTGTCCCTATGTGCAGTTGCAAACCGTAGTCTGGCTTTTTTATGCCGGTTTTGCAGCAATGGCCTCTTCCTTGCTGAGCGGCTTTTCAGGTTATGTTGATATAGGACTCGTTTTACTGTGGATATAGATACTTTTGTACCTGTTAATTCCAGCATCTTTAACAAGGTCCTTTGCTGTTGTTCTGGGATTGATTTGCACTTTTCACACCAAAGTACGTTCATCTCTAGGAGACAGAACGCGTATCATTCCTCAGCGGTATGACGGCTGCGTGGTCCCATGGTGTTTATACTTGCATACTATTGTTTGTACAGATGAACGTGGTACCTTCAGGTGTTTGCAAATAGCTCCTAAGGATGAACCAGACTTGTGGAGGTCTACAATGTTTTTTCTGAGGTCTTGGCTGATTTCTTTTCATTTTCTCATGATGTCAAGCAAAGAGGCACTGAGTTTGAAGGTAGGCCTGGAAATACATCCACAGGTACACCTCCAATTGACTCAAATTATGTACATTAGCCTTTCAGAAGCTTCTAAAGCCATGACATCATTTTCTGGAATTTTCCAAGCTGTTTAAAGGCACAGTCAACTAAGTGTATGTAAACTTCTGACCCACTGGAATTGTGATATAGTGAATTATAAGTGAAATAATCTGTTTGTAAAGAATTGTTGTCATGCACAAACTAGATGTCCTAACCGACTTGCCAAAACTATAGTTTGTTAACAAGAAATTTGTGGAGTGGTTGAAAAACGAGTTTCAATGACTCCAACCTAAGTGTACGTAATCTTCCGACTTCAACTGTATATGACATGTAATAACTAGTAAGCACACAGACTGTGTTTAAAACCCTGCTGTTAATATACAGTCGTGGTCAGAAGTTTTGAGAATGACACAAATATAAATGTTCAAAGTCTGCTGCCTCAGTTATGATGGAAATTTGCATATACTCCAGACTGTTATGAAGAGTGATCAGATGAATTGCAATTAATTGCATTTTAACATGAAAATGAACTTAATCCCCCAAAAACATTTCCACTGCATTTCAGCTCTGCCACAAAAGGACCAGCTGACATCATGCCAGTGATTCTCTCGTTAACACAAGTGAGTGTGTTGAGGGGGACAAGGCTGGAGATCACCCTGTCATGCTGATTGAGTTAGAATAACAGACTGGAAGCTTTAAAAAGGAGGGTGGTGCTTGAAATCATTGTTCTTCCTCTGCTAACCATGGTTACCTGCAAGGGAACACGTGCCGTCATCATTGATTTGCACAAAAATGGCTTCACAGGCAAGGATATTGCTGCTAGTAAGATTGCACCTAAATCAACCATTTATCGGATCATCAAGAACTTCAAGGAAAGAGGTTCAATTGTTGTGAAATAGGCTTCAGGGCAGCCAAGAAAATCCATCAAGCGCCAGGACCGTCTCCTAAAGTTGATTCAGCTGCGGGATCAGGGCACCACCAGTGCAGAGCATGCTCAGGAACAGACTGATATTCTGCAAAAGGTACAGGGATTGAACTGCTGAGGACTGGGGTAAAGTCATTTTCTCTGATGAATCCCATTTCCGATTGTTTGGGGCATCCGGAAAAAAGCTTGTCCGGAGAAGACAAGGTGAGCGCTACCATCAGTCCTGTGTCATGCCAACAGTAAAGCATCCTGAGACCATTCATGTGTGGGGTTTCTTCTCAGCCAAGGGAGTGGGCTCACTCACAATTTTGCCTAAGAACACAGCCATGAATAAAGAATGGTAACAACACATCCTCAGAGAGCAACTTCTCCCAACCATCCAAGAACAGTTAGGTGACGAACAATGCCTTTTCCAGCATGATGGAGCACCTTGCCATAAGGCAAAAGTGATAACTAAGTGGCTCGGGGAACAAAACATCGAAATGTTGGGTCCATGGGCCAGGAAACTCCCCAGACCTTAATCCCATTGAGAACTTGTGGTCAATCCTCAAGAGGCGGGTGGACAAACAAAAACCCACCAATTCTGACAAACACCAAGCATTGATTAGGCAAGAATGGGCTGCCATCAGTCAGGATGTGGCCCAGAAGTTAGTTGACAGCATGCCATTGCAGAGGTCTTGAAATAGAAGTGTCAACACTGCAAATATTAACTCATTGCATAAACTTAATGTAATTGTCAATAAAAGCCTTTGACACTTATGGAATGCTTGTAATTATACTTCAGTATACCATAGTAACATCTGAGAAAAATATCTAAAAACAATAAAGCAGCAAACTTTGTGGTTTCTTTGCTTGCTAGCAAGCTACCGAGGCGGCTGATGAGTCCGCTCTTGAAAGACTCACATCGTCATCTGCTGACGGGAGTGGGTAACGCAGTTTGGGAAAATATTCACTACATTGTGTTCATTCTGCCAAACAATATCATGTCATTTCAAAATAAGGTGAGCTGGATGGTAGACGGGGTTGATCATGGTGATGGTGAGTTGGATGGTAGACAGGGTTGATCATGGTGAGTTGGATGGTAGACAGGGTTGATCATGGTGAGTTGGATGGTAGACAGGGTTGATCATGGTGATGGTGAGATGGATGGTAGACAGGGTTGATCATGGTGATGGTGAATTGTCCTCAGACATTGTTATCAGTCTTCAGATCCCTCTAGCTTGCTCGCTAAGCAAACCAAAGAAATCTACCTGCCAACATTTCTGTAATCTCTGGTGAACAGACTTAACTGGTATCATAGCATCTGTCAACAGACTGTGGGACGGCAGCGACTTAAGGGACTTTTCTGACCACATCCCAACTAGTCAACATGTTAAACGGACCCTTGCCTTAACCCTAACGATAGACTTGCAGAGAGATGGGGAGGAGCTACCGCCCTGCTTTCTCTGAGCTGACCAATCCTGTTGTTGGGAAACACCCACACCATTATGTTGTTGGGGTACGTACGCCCACACCATTCAAACACAGACTATTTCACTCACATTGCAATTAATAGAAATCTGGAAATAATGGATAGTTAAAGTTATCAGAGGGTGGACCCCTTGTTGACAGTACATCAAATTACACTAAGGAAGGCCACATTAAGAACGCTTGAGGTGGCAAAACTCACCCTGTAGGGCTTCTCTCCGGTGTGTGTACACTAGTCTACCATTAACTGGACTGAGCTAACAAAAGTGGAAAGGTTACCCAACAGTGTGGTGTTTTCTCTTGTGTCTAGCCAAGTGCCCTGACTGAGTGAAAATCTTCCCACATTGATCACAGCTATAAGGTTTCTCTCCTGTGTGTGTTCTCTTGTGTTGTAGAAGTCCTTTTGAAGTGGTTAAGCTCATTCCACAGTCTGAGCAGTGGTAAGGCTTCTCTCCTGTGTGTATTCTCTTGTGTTCAACCAGGCTTCCTGACTGAGTGAATCTCTTCCCACAATGATCACAGCTGTAAGGCTTCTCTCCTGTGTGGATTCTCTTGTGTAAAGCCAGGTTTCCTGAATGAGTGAATCTCTTCCCACACTGATCACAGCTATAAGGTGTCTCTCCTGTGTGTGTTCTCTTGTGTCCAGCCAGGTGTCCTGACCGAGTGAATCTCTTCCCACACTGATCACAACCAAAAGACTTCTCTCCTGTGTGTGTTCTCTGGTGTACTAGAAGTCAGTTTGAAGTGGTTAAGTTCATTCCACAGTCTGAGCAGTGGTAAGGCTTCTCTCCTGTGTGTATTCTTTTGTGTAAAGCCAGGCTTCCTGACTGAGTGAATCTCTTCCCACACTGATCACAACCAAAAGGCTTCTCTCCTGTGTGTGTTCTCTGGTGTACTAGAAGTCCGTTTGAAGTGGTTAAGCTCTTTCCACAGTCTGAGCAGTGGTAAGGCTTCTCTCCTGTGTGTATTCTCTTGTGTGTTTTAAGATTTGCTGAAGAGGTGAAACTCTTTCCACAGTCAAAGCAGCGGTGAGGTTTCTTCCCTGTAAGTCTCTGCTGGTGTTTCTTGAGGTGTTCTGATCTGGAGAGACTCTTCTCTACCTCGTCAGTATCATGATGTCGGTTAGCTTCCCCAGATGATAAGCCCCTTGTACTGAGAGAGCGACGGTTAGGGCTGTCCCCTGTGAAACAAAGAGAGACAGTTAGTTGTATTTAATGGTAATTAAGGACATCTAGGGAGTGTCCCAAAATAAATGTATGTAAGAGTATAAACCCACTCAGTCCCGGTGTTTTCCTGGAGTCGACCAGCAGCAAAGACACCCTCTTCAGACCCAGCAGTAAGTTACCAGGAGAGGCACGACCTGGGGACCCCAAGAGGGGGAGGGGGGAGGAGGGTTGGAGGGAGGAGGGGGGTGGGATAGGTGTTTCCTGTAAATCCCAAAAAGAGGGTAGTGGAGTTCTCATGTTAGTACACTGAGGGTAAAACAACACAACAATGGTATGATGAGGTCTTGCATTTAAATGGGGACGGCCACAACGGAGTGGAAACAATGCCCCCTTGCTGTTTAAGACTTAATGGACACCAAATACATTTTTTCCAAACTCTGCTTCTTCATTCCGGTCCGTTGAACAACAAGAGTTACCAAACCAGAGAAAATGAAAAATGTGGTTTTCAACAATGGGTTTATGATATAGTTTGCAACTTGTAAACGATTACCCATTCCTAAAAGAGAGTACCACTTTCACAGCATGTTAAAAATAATACACATTGTCTGTTTGCTTGCTACGCAGATTTGCAGCGCTCAAATATTGTAACTGTATGTAACACGCACAATATGAACCCGGGGCTCCCACGGGAGAAACCAATATCTTACACTTCAGACCAATAGGACATTCCCTATCGGGAAAAAGGGCAAATTGATTTAGCTTATTTTTATTTTAGACACCAATTACGTTTCAATGTGAGAATTCCAAGAATATTTTTGGGCATTGCTGGCGATGGAATCAGCAAATAACCAAAGAGATGGAAGTATAGACAGCGTTCCTTGATGTGATCTACAGGATATTTGATCTGATCTACAGGATATGCATCAGAGACTATTTTGAAATCATAACCTAATATAATACATTGCCTTTAGAACGTCTGCACTCCCTTGAATCTTTTTCACATTTTGTTACGTTACAATATGTGATTTAAATATATTAAATTATTATTTTTTGTAATTGATGTGCTAATTTAAAATGTCAATGTGGCTTTGGATAGTTGGATAGTTGATGCTACGTTGGAAAGCTTTATGTTTATGACAGTTTGCGATAGAACACATGAAAAAAAGGGTGGGTTTCATGTTTTGGCTGACAAATGTACTAAAATTTAATAACATCCAGTACCAGTCAAAAGTTTGGACACCTACACATTCAAGGTTTTTATTTTTACTATTTTCTACATTGTAGAATAATAATGAAGACATCAAAACTATGAAATAACACATATGGAATGATGTTGTAACCAACAAAGTGTTAAACAAATCAAATATACATTCCAGGTGACTACATCATGAAGCTGATTGCGAGAATGCCAAGACTGGGCAAAGCTGTCATCAAGGCAAAGGGTGGCTATTTGAAGAATCTCAAACATCACATATATTTTCATTTGTTTAACACTTTCTTGGTTACTACATCATTCCTTAAGTGTTATTTCATAGGTTTTGATGTCTTCACTATTATTCTACAATGTAAAAAATAGTAAAAATAAAGAAAAACCCTTGAATGAGTAGGTGTGTCCAAACTTTTGACTGGTACTGTATATATTTATTTCCACTTTCAAATGGTACAACAAAGACGTTTGGAGGTAGAGGGCAGCGGGCTCCGACAGAGATCATTGCAGCGCGGTCCGTATTTTTCATGTTGAGGGCGGTCAAACAGAAAACATGGTGATAAATATACTTGTCCCGCAGATTATTTGGAAACTGTGTCTTTCTGCTGTGTATGCGTTAGCCTAGCTATTGTACTAAAAGCACCTCTGTCAAATTATTCACACACTAGCCTACAAGGCTACCTATGAATGGGCGAATAAATCACGTGGCAGTTATCTTTCCAAGGAAATTCACTTAAATGTAATTAGGCTATAGTTTACTACAGTATCTGTTAATAGAAAGAAGTTGGGGACGCTCAACCAACGTGAGTCGAGGTGAAATCCCAAAATGTGATTATAAAAATAAAGCAAAAGGCGCAATATGGGGAACGAGCGTTGAGTCTTCTCCTTTTCAATATATATTAATTATCCATTTATTTGTCTCTGACTGAAAATATTCCCGCTCCTAAAAGACAGGCTATATCCAACATGCAAAACGTAGGTCAAGAGAAAGTGCAACAGACCGCTCATCTTTCTTGCTGCTTCAAGTTCCAGTTCAGAGTCCTCTCCTCTCCTAGTTCAGCAGCCATACCTCTCCTCTCCTAGTTCAGCAGCCATACCTCTCCTCTCCTAGTTCAGCAGCCATACCTCTCCTCTCCTAGTTCAGCATCCATACCTCTCCTCTCCTAGTTCAGCAGCCATACCTCTCCTCTCCTAGTTCAGCAGCCATACCTCTCCTCTCCTAGTTGGGCGTGCCAGATCAGGTGAGCGTTTGGTCTCAATTAAATACAGCAGTCTTTATATGAATGGACGGAAAAGCACGGCAGTTATCTTCCCAAGGAAATTAACTTCCTAAATATTATTAGGCTATACAGTGCCTATGGAAAGTCTACACCCACTATAACTTTTTCACATTTTGTTGCTTTAAAAAGTGGGATTGAAAGAGATTTGATTATAATTTTTTGTAATTCATCCCCACCTGCAACCCTGTACATGTGACTATTCCCAATAATGCCAAACTGCAACCCTGTACATGTGACTATTCCCAATAATGATCACCTGCAACCCTATACATGTGACTATTCCCAATAATGACCACCTGCAACCCTGTACATGTGACTATTCCCAATAATGACCACCCGCAACCCTGTACATGTGACTATTCACAATCCTCAATAATGACCACCTGCAACCCTGAACATGTTACTATCAACAATAATCCTGAATAATGACCACCTGCAACCCTGTACATGTGACTATTCCCAATAATGACCCCTGCAACACTGTACATGTGACTATTCCCAATAATGACCACCTGCAACCCTGTACATGTGACTATTCCCAATAATGACCACCTGCAACCCTGAAAATGTGACTAATCCCAATAATGACCACCTGCAACCCTGTACATGTGACTATACCCAATAATGACCACCTGCAACCCTGTACATGTGACTATTCCCAATAATGACCACCTGTAACCCTGTCTGTACATGTGACTATTCCCAAAAATGACCACTTGCAACCCTGTACATGTGACTTTTCCCAATAATGACCACCTGCAACCCTGTACGTGAGTATTCCCAATAATAACCACCTGCAACACTGTACATGTGACTATTCCCAATAATGACCACCTGCAACCCTGTACATTTGACTATTCCCAAAATCAACAATACTGACCACCTGCAACCCTGTACATGTGACTATTCGCAATAATCCCCAATAATGACCACTTGCACCACTGTACATTTGGCTATTCACAGTAATCCCCAATAATGACCACCTGCAACGCTGTACATGTGACTATTCGCAATAATCCACAATAATGACCACCTACAACACTGTACATGTGACTATTCGCAATAATGACCATCTGCAACCCTGTACATGTGACAATTCGTAATAATCCACAATAATGACCACCTGCAACCGTGTACTCAGTAAGCTGCTAGTAGAGTAGCCTACAGCCAACTGGTAAGCTGCTAGTAGAGTAGCCTACAGCCAACTGGCAAGCTGCTAGTGGAGTAGCCTACAGCCAACTGGCAAGCTGCTAGTGGAGTAGCCTACAGCCAACTGGCAAGCTGCTAGTGGAGTAGCCTACAGCCAACTGGCAAACTGCTAGTGGAGTAGCCTACAGCCAACTGGCAAGCTGCTAGTGGAGTAGCCTACAGCCAACTGGCAAGCTGCTAGTGGAGTAGCCTACAGCCAACTGGCAAGCTGCTAGTGGAGTAGCCTACAGCCAACTGGCAAACTGCTAGTGGAGTAGCCTACAGCCAACTGGCAAGCTGCTAGTGGAGTAGCCTACAGCCAACTGGCAAACTGCTAGTGGAGTAGCCTACAGCCAACTGGCAAGCTGCTAGTGGAGTAGCCTACAGCCAACTGGCAAGCTGCTAGTGGAGTAGCCTACAGCCAACTGGCAAGCTGCTAGTGGAATAGCCTACAGCCAACTGGCAAGCTGCTAGTGGAGTAGCCTACAGCCAACTGGCAAGCTGCTAGTGGAGTAGCCTACAGCCAACTGGCACAAAACTATGTAAATGTAATACAAACCTAAACTTGTATTACATGTAGCTATTATTCAAATATGCAATTTCTTTGAAATGAGCTAACAGTGGTGATGTTTTCAACAGGATTATTTTTTGCTTTATCCCAAATGGAGAGTCACTGCTATCCCCATTGTGAATATTGCTATTTGGGGGTCTAGGCCACACATGGAACGGTGAGGATATCATGTTACCAACAGGTGCATATTGCTCCAAAAGATCTCAGTCCGCCCAAGCACTTGCCCACACCAACAAAAAACCCCAGTGATCTCTGGATTGGCCTTAACCCCCCACTTTACCCAGACCACGTGCTGTTTCCCTAGGTCAGGGATGTCAGAGACTAATTATAATATGCTACAGTAGGCCTACGCAACAATGTTAAAATGTCAAATGTCAAAAGTACCAAAATAACTGATAGATATTAAGCAAATGTCTGGTATCAACAACTTGAGCTATTTGCTATAAAACCATTTGTCAGTCATGAATATATAACGAATCCATAATGAAACCAGAGTGTGTTGTTGTGTGTTAATAACATTAAGACTACGTTACCCAGCAGGCAATGCGAGGGTGGGGGTGTTGAATAATGCCTTCCGTGGCTACACAAGGATATTGGTAGCTGTAGTATCTGATTATTAAAAGTAGTTCAACCTACGCCCCGGGTTGTCATTAAACAAGGAACAAACATAACATGGTGTCAGATTGGTAGTCGCTATGACGAGACAGAGAAAAGAAAGCACTAACTCTGAAAATGTACGCAAACATTCTACAAGTCAATAGACGTGAGTAGTCGAAGACGCTAGCTAGAAAAAACGTGACAGCAGAGAGAACGAGATGCATTGGAATCTGTTGACGAGCAACCTACCGAAGTAAGAGAAATTGAAACTGTACCTGTTCCCCAAGTGTTTCCTGTCATGGATAGGCTTAGTCCTCCTACTCCTATGCAGTTAAAAGGCAATCTAACTGACAATTGGAAACGTTTCAAGCAGAGATTCCATGTCTACCAGCAGCCAGTAGAGCAGGGGGAGATGATGACTAATTGAAAGCTTCCATTGTTCTGTATGTTATTGGAGAGAATGCATTGGACATGCAGTGCACTCACAGTATGCAGACCCCTTGACTTTTTCCCCATTGTTATGTTACAGCCTTATTCTAAAATGGATGTTTAAAAAAATTACATATCTACACACAAATACCCCATAATGACAAAGTGAAAACAGGTTTTTAGAACTGTTTGCAAATGTATAAAAAAATAAAACATTAAACTGAAAAATGCACATTTACATAATTATTCAGACCCTTTACTCGGTACTTTGTTGAAGTAGCTTTGAGAGCGATTACAGCCTAGAGTATTCTTGGGTATGACGCTATAAGCATGGCACACCTGTATTTGGGGAGTTTCTCAAGCTCTGTCAGGTTGGATGGGGCCTGTTGCTGCACAGATATTGTCAGGTTTCTCCAGAGATATTAGATCAGGTTCAAGTCCGGGCTCTGGCTGGGCCCCTCAAGAACATTCAGAGACTTGTCCCGATGCCACTCCTGCGTTGTCTTGGCTGTGTTCTTAGGATACTAAGAAGAAAAAAAAAAATCACCGCGCAGCTGGATGGAATTTAGCTAATGTTAAAAATTAGGTAGGTAGATGATAGTATGATGGATATTAGAAAGTGGCTTCGCCAGGGCACAACGGCAGCATCGGATCAAAGCGGAGGGGAGAAGCCTGCCACAGAGGCCAAAGGCAAGGCCGCTGGGCCGACGCTAATCACCGAGGCCAAGGCCGCCGAGCCCAGCAGCAAAGGCACCTGAGCAACCGTGTTGCAGCCTGGTGACATAGGAGGTAACCAACCCGAGGAGGGGCCTGCAGCTGCCAAGACCGAACCTAGTAGCAGCACCGACAGTATATTACAAGCACCGACGACTCCGTTAGTGCCTGGCGACCTCGGTAATGAGGAGCCAGCGCAGGTTTGTCTGGGGAAATACCCAACCCGCCTGTACTGTGGGAGAAAACGGGCGCGTGGTTCAAAGGCAGAGGGTGACTGGAATATTCCTGCAAGGCAGATATAGTTTGATGAGTTATGGGAGAAATACAAGCACACTTGGACACCCCCGCTCCAAGCAAACGGCAAAGAGTAGTGAGTAGTAATCTGAAAGAATATGTGGTGGAAACAACAATGGGCCAGCTAGAAGAGGACAATGAGAGGGAGTGGAACAGACTGTTTTTCAGCACTCTGGATGCTGTACTGGGAGAAATGTCAGCAAGATTTAATGAACGAAACAGCCAACTCGTTGAGGCCCTGTGTGCCTTGCACCCAGAGAATGAAACATTTATGGATGTGGAAAAAGTGAAACCACTGCTGGACTTAATCTCAGGAGATTTTGTGGAAGCTGAGTTTACTGTCTCACGCCAGTTTCTACAGACTGAAATCGCCCGATCTGGAGACGCAGAGCATTTTGGAGAGATACTCCGGGCCTCTAACAGCAAAGTCTACTGTGATGATGGCATTGAAGCTGGGATTAACATTTGGAGAATCCACAGCAACTTGCGAGAACTCTTTTTCAACAGTGAAAAACGTATTCAGTGAGCACAGACGGAGCATGTTGCACAGGAGGAAAGCGCAGCTGATTCAACTGGCATTTGATCAATGGTTGAGTAACGATGTAGCTATACTGTTGCCCTGTGTAGCTCAATTGGTAGGGCATAGAGCTTGCAACGCCAGTGATGTGGGTTCGATTCCCACGGGGGGCACTATGAAAAATGTATGCACTCACTAACTGTAAGACGCTCTGGATAAGAGCATCTACTAAATTACTAAAACATTTTTTAAAATAAACTCGTAGCTATGGAATAGTAATTTTCTGTTATCATATGCAGCGTAGTATGGCACTCTAGTGGGAAGACAGCTTGGTACCGTTAAGTCGTTGGTAGTGCATTGTAAATTGTTTGCTTTCCGCGATTGGAAATGCATTTTATTGGCATGAGGAAGTGTTATTACGGTAATTAGCAACTGTTTTGCATTGGATTGTTGGGTATTGTGCATGTAGCGTTGTCATGACTTGCTATTTATGAATTGTCCATGTTTGTAAAGCGGTACAGTAGCCTGTATTCTTGCTGTGCGTGGCTGCAAATACATTGTGGGTAAATGTACTATCGATTATTATCCATCCTGTGTTATCAGCAAGCGAAAATAGTTGTGCCACCTTAGTCATTTCTGATACCCCCTTACCGAGTTCATCCTGCCGCCGGGCCTGGCTACGAGTAACCAGTTAAACTACACAAATGATTTTCCAGAAGTCAAGGACCATTAAATGCGCGCAGTGTAAAAGCATGAAGCAGGCTACAAAGACCCGTTATTAAAATGATTAAATTAATCAAATCTCACCTGATTCATTGTAGAAACGTGTGTTTATGGTAGATTGCAGAGTTCAGGCGAAGTTAACTAGATGTTTATCTCTAGTCTACGGACCTTTTAGATCAGGGAGGTAGAGGACCGAGACGTTATATTTCAACATGTGACTCTCTGCCTAACGTCACAAGACAAAATGGAGAATAGAGAACATGTGACTGCCCCTTCACTTCCGTTCGACTGAAAAAGTTAACGCAGTTTCTCTGGACCCCGCAAGGTTGGACTTTGGGCCTCTATATATAAAATAACATTGAATGTTTCAGCCAGATATCCACTCACAAACCGATCGCTGTACATCGTGCTAAAATAGAGACATGTCTATGCGGCTTCATGCCTAATTAATCGATGATAGGGTTCCTGTGGTTCAAGAGCATGTAAAGCTTTGCTTTAGCTAATGGATAAAGGTTTATTGGTAGGCCTTACAGTTAGTGAGTGAATATGTTTTATTTATTTTTTCATACTGGCCCCCCGTGGGAATCGAACCCACAACCCTGGTGTTGCAAACGACATGCTCTACCAACTGAGCTACACGGGGCCTAACATTACACGAAATCTATACAAGGTGTAGTAATGCTGCAATTTTATAGCCTGCTGGTTGGTGGTAATAATGTCATTTATTGTTCAGTAATTAAAACTGGACATTCAAACATTGTAGATTTTAAAATAAATTGTCCATGCATACTAATCAGCTACCAATTGATGTTTTAAATAATATCCAACTGTCCTGTAGCTGCTACCTGAACCTGCATGACATGAACCCTCCTCGTGCTCTCTCCCAGCTTGGAATGAACGCTGTTGTGCATAAATCTATTTAAATTAAATACAGAACATTTTCATTTACATACACTACCAGTCAAAAGTTTTAGAAGACCTACTCATTCAAGGGTTTTTCTAAATGTTTAATATGCTCTACATTGTAGAATAATAGTGAAGACATCAAAACTATGAAATAACACATATGGAATCATGTAGTAACCAAAAACGTATTTGTATTCATTAGGGATCCCCATTAGCTGCTCCCAAGGCAGCAGCTACTCTTCCTGGGGTCTAAAAAATATTTGTGATTCTTCAAAATAGCCACCCTTTGCCTTGATGACAGCTTTGCACACTCTTGACATTCTCTCAACCAGCTTCATGAGGTAGTCACCTGGAATGCATTTCAATAAACAGGTGTGCCTTCTTCAAAGTTAATTTGTGGAATATCTTTCCTTCTTAATGCATTTGATTCAATCAGTTTTGTTGTGACAAGATAAGGGGGGGGGGGGGGGGTACACAGAAGATAGCCATATTTGGTAAAAGACCAAGTCCATATTATGGCAAGAACAGCTCACATAAGCAAAGGGAAACGACAGTCCATCATTACTTTAAGACATGAAGATCAGTCACTCCGGAAAATTTCAAGAACTTTGAAAGTTTCTTAAAGTGCACTCACAAAAACCATCAAGCTATATGATGAAACTGGCTCTCATGAGGACCGCCACAGGAATGGAAGACCCAGAGTTACCTCTGCTGAAGAGGATAAGTTCATTAGAGTTACCAGCAATGGACATTAGACCGGTGGAAATTTGTCCAAATTGGAGATTTTTGGTTCAAACCGCTGTGTCTGTGTGAGACGCAGTGTGGGTGAACGGATCAAATCAAATCAAATCTTATTGGCCAAATGCACCGAATACAACAGGTGCAGACATTACCGTTACAGTGAAATGCTTCCTTACAGCCCTTAACCAACAGTGCATTTAATAAAATAAAATAAAAGTAGAATAAATAAAATAACAAAAAAGTGTTGAGAAAAAAAGAGCAGAAGTAAAATAAAATAATAGTAGGGAGGCTTTATATACAGGGGGGTACAGGTGCAGAGTCAATATGCGGGGGCACCGGCTAGTTGAGGTAGTTGAAGTAATATGTACATGTGGGTAGAGTTAAAGTGACTATGCATAAATAATTAACAGAGTAGCAGCAGCGTAAAAAGCTGGGGTGGGGGGGCAGTGTAAATAGTCCGGGTAGCCATGATTAGCTGTTCAGGAGTCTTATGGCTTGGGGGTAGAAGCTGTTGAGAAGTCTTTTGGACCTAGACTTGGCACTCCGGTACCGCTTGCCGTGCGGTAGCAGAGAGAACAGTCTATGACTAGGGTGGCTGGAGTCTTTAACAATTTTGAGGGCCTTCCTCTGACACCGCCTGGTATAGAGGTCCTGGATGGCAGGAAGCTTGGCCCCAGTGATGTACTGGGCCGTACGCACTACCCTCTGTCGTGCCTTGCGGTCGGAGGCCAAGCAGTTGCCATAACAGTCTGAGATGCAACCAGTCAGTATGCTCTCGATTGTGCAGCTGTGTAATTTTTTGAGGATCTGAGGACCCATGCCAAATATTTTCAGTCTCCTGAGGGAGAATAGGCTTTGGCGGATGATCTCCGCATATGTATTTCCCACCGTAAAGCATGGAGGAGGAGGTGTTATGGTGTGGGGGTGCTTTGCTGGTGACACTGTCTGTGATTTATTTAGAATTCAAGGCACACTTAACCAGCATGGCTACCCCAGCATTCTGCAGCAATACGCCATCCCATCTGGTTTGAACTTAGTTGGACTATCATTTGTTTTTCAACAGGACAATGACCCACTTCCAGGCTGTGTAAGGGCTAATTTACCAAGGAAAGTGATGTAACTGCTGCATCAGATAACCAGGCCTCCACAATCCCCCAACCTCAACCAAATTGAGATGGTTTGGGATGAGTCGGACCGCAGAGTGAAGGAAAAGCAGCCAACAAGTGCTCAGCATATGTGGGAACTCCTTCAAGACTGTTGGAAAAGCATTCCAGGTGAAGCTGGTTGAGAGAATGACAAGAGCGTGCAAAGCTGTCATCAAGGCAAAGGGTGGCTATTTAAAGAATCTCAAATATAAAACATATTTTGATTTGTTTAACACTTTTTTGGTTACTACATGATTCCATATGTGTTATTTCATAGTTTTGATGTCTTCACTATTAGTCTACAATGTAGAAAATAGTCAAATTAAAGAAAAACCCTTAAATGATTAGGTGTTCTAAATATGTTGACCGGTAGTGTAAGTATTCACACCCGAGTCAATACTTTATAGAAGCACCTTTTAGCAGCGGTTACAGTTGAGTCTTTCTGGGTAAGTCTCTAAGAGCTTTCTAAACCTGGATTGTGCAACATTTCCCCATTATTATTTTACAACTTCTTCACGCTCCGTCAAATTGGTTGTTGATCATTGCTAGACAACAGTGGCCGTAAATGCCGTTTAAGATGAGGGAGGACCATTATTTATTTTTTAATGAGCATGGCCTTATTTCTATTACAGCATGTTGGATGACTGTCATTCATATTCCATTCACCCAGTTCAATGTAACATCGATAGGTTTAGGGTACTACATGATACTCAAAATTTCCCAAAACCCATCATGAGGTTGCTACAACCTAGTCTATGAATGAAAGTTTACAACGTAGGTGACATACGGACAGTGACACATTCAATACCGCCTTGCACACTCTTGCCTGCAAATAGCTTATCTAGGGTGTAATAATTTGTCCAACAGTTGCAAACAAGAGTTTCTAATGGTCAAATTCAGATATGTTTATATGTTTGAGCCGGGTGTTTGAGTAAATAAACTAGCCAGCTAGCTAACATAGCATCCCTCTGTTTGAGCAACTAAACTTGCCAGCTAGCTAACATAGCATCCCTCTGTTTGAGCAGGGTGTTTCAGTAACTAAACTAGCCAGCTAGCTAACATAGCATCCCTCTGTTGGAGCAGGGTGTTTGAGTAACTAAACTAGCCAGCTAGCTAACATAGCATCCCTCTGTTTGAGCCGGGTGTTTGAGTAACTAAACTTGCCAGCTAGCTAACATAGCATCCCTCTGTTTGAGCAGGGTGTTTCAGTAACTAAACTAGCCAGCTAGCTAACATAGCATCCCTCTGTTGGAGCAGCATGTTTGAGTAACTAAACTAGCCAGCTAGCTTGATGGGAGTTGTGCTATCGTACAGAGTGCTGTTGAGGCTACTGTAGACCTTCATTGCAAAACAGTGTGTTTTAATCAATTATTTGGTGACAGGTGAATATATTTAGTATAGTTTTATCTATAAAGGATGACTTTTTCAATGTTTTACCATTTTTATGAAATTCACTGAGGAGGATGGTTCTCATCCCTTTCCTACTCAGAGGAGCCTCCACTGCTAGACAACCATTTTCAGGTCTTGCCATAGATTTTCAAGTAGATTTAAGTCAAAATTGTAACTCGGTCACTCAGGAACATTCATTATCTTCTTGGTAAGCAACTCCAGCATAAATTTGGCCTTGTGTTTTAGGTTATTGTCCTGCTGAAAGGTCAATGCATCTCCCAGTGTCTGGTGGAAGCAGACTGAACCAGGTTTTCCTCTAGGATTTTGCCTGTGCTTAGCACCATTCCATTTATTTTTATCCTGAAAAACTCCCCAGTCCTTAATGATTACAAGCATACCCATAACATGATGCAGCCACCACTAAGCTTGAATTTTTTTTTGCATTATTACTTTAGTTGCTTGTTGCAAACAGGATGCATGTTTTGGAATATTTTATGTACAGGCTTCCTTCTTTTCACTCTGTCATTTAGGTTAGTATTGTGGAGTAACTACAATGTTGTTGATCCATTCTCAGTTTTCTCCTATCACAGCCATTCAACTCTGTAACTGTTTAAAAGTCAGCATTAGCCTCATTGTGAAATCCCTGAATGGTTTCCTTCCTCTCCGGCAACTGAGTTAGGAAGGATGTCTCTATCTTTGTAGAGGCTGGGTATATTGATACACCATCCAAAGTGTAATGACCTTCCTTGCGAGGCATTGGAAAACTTCCCTGGTCTTTGTGGTTGAATCTCTCCGACAACGTTAGTTGTGTATTATTCGTCATGTTAGAGAACAGCTATTAGTTGTACAATAATCCACGGGGTTGAGTGTCTTGTTGTTTCAATTCAATAACATCATAGAGATTTCAATCATATCAGTCTATCTTACCTTATAGGCCTTACTCAATATTAGGGACCTAATAACACCATAGAGAATCAAATCAAGCTTTATTTATACAGCACATTTCAGACATGGAATGGAATACAATGTGCTTCACAGGAAAAAAACTAATAAAAACAATAAAAATTTAAATTAAAATTTACTACACAAATATAAGAGGATAAAAAAACGAAAGAATTACAATAGAAAATGCATGACTAAAAAGCACCCTGAGGAAAAGCACCACTAAAAAGGTGTGTTTTAAGATCTATTTTTAAAAATGCCACAGTTTCCTTCCCCCTCAGGTTCTCTGGCTATTCCAGAGGCTGGGAGGCATAGTAACTAAAGGCTGCCTCTCCATGCCTCTTGGTCCTAGGCTTTGGGATAGTTAAAACTCACTGCTGTTAATCAGATATCCAGCCTCAGGCCTGGAAATACATCCACAGGTACACCTCCAATTGACTCAAATTATGTCAATTAGCCTATCAGAAGCTTCTAAAACCATGACATCATTTTCTGGAATTTTCCAAGCTGTTTAAAGCCACAGTCAACATAGTGTATGTAAACTTCTGACCTGCTGGAATTGTGATACAGTGAATTATAAGTTAAATAATCTGTCTGTAAACAATTGTTGGAAAAAATTTACTTGTGTCACGCACAATGTAGATGTCCTAACCGACTTGCCATAACTATAGTTTGTTAACAAGAAATTTGAGGAGTGGTTGAAAAACGAGTTTTAATGACTCCAACCTAAGTGTATGTAAACTTCCGACTTCAACTGTATATGACATGTAATAACTAGTAAGCACACAGACTGTGTTTAAAACCCTGCTGTTAATATACAGTCGTGGTCAAAAGTTTTGAGAATGACACAAATATAAATTTTCACAGTCTGCTGCCTCAGTTTTTATGATGGCAATTTGCACAGTGGGGAAAAATGTATTTAGTCAGCCACCAATTGTGCAAAAAAATAACCCATCAGGGACAGAATGATATTCTGCAAAAGGTACAGGGATTGAACTGCTGAGGACTGGGGTAAAGTAATTTTTTCTTTGCCATGAAAATGAACTTAATCCCCAAAAAACATTTCCACTGCATTTCAGCCCTGCCACAAATGGACCAGCTGACATCATGTCAGTGATTCTCTCGTTAATACAGAGGTGAGAGTGTTGATGAGGACAAGGCTGGAGATCACCCTGTCATGCTGATTGAGTTAGAATAACAGACTGGAAGCATTAAAAAGGAGGGTAGTGCTTGAAATCATTGTTCTTCCTCTGTTAACCATGGTTACCTGAAAGGAAACACGTGCCGTCATCATTGCTTTGCACAAAAAGGGCTTCACAGGCAAGGATATTGCTGCTAGTAAGATTGCACCTAAATCAACCATTTATCGGATCATCAAGAACTTCAAGGAGAGAGGTTCAATTGTTGTGAAGGCTTCAGGGCGCCTAAGAAAATCCAGCAAGCGCCAGGACCGTCTCCTAAAGTTGATTCAGCTGCGGGATCGGGGCACCACCAGTGCAGAGCTTGCTCAGGAATGGAAGCAGGCAGGTGTGAGTGTATCTGCACGCACAGTGAGGCGAAGACTTTTGGAGGATGGCCTGGTGTCAAGAAGGGCAGCGAGGAAGCCACTACTCTCCAGGAAAAACATCAGGGACAGACTGATATTCTGCAAAAGGTACAGGGATTGAATTGCTGAGGACTGGGGTAAAGTCATTTTCTCTGATGAATCCCCTTTCCGATTGTTTGGGGCATCCGGAAAAAAGCTTGTCCGGAGAAGACAAGGTGAGCGCTACCATCAGTCCTGTGTCATGCCAACAGTAAAGCATCCTGAGACCATTCATGTGTGGGGTTGCTTCTCAGCCAAGGGAGTGGGCTCACTCACAATTGAGAGCAACTTCTCCCAACCATCCAAGAACAGTTTGGTGACGAACAATGTCTTTTCCAGCATGATGGAGCACCTTGCCATAAGGCAAAAGTGATAACTAAGTGGCTCGGGGAACAAAACATTGAAATGTTGGGTCCATGGGCCAGGAAACTCCCCAGAACTTAATCCCACAAATTCTGACAAACACCAAGCATTGATTAGGCAAGAATGGGCTGCCATCAGTCAGGATGTGGCCCAGAAGTTAATTGACAGCATGCCATTGCAGAGGTCTTGAAATAGAAGGGTCAACACTGCAAATATTAACTCATTGCATAAACTTAATGTAATTGTCAATAAAAGCCTTTGACACTTATGGAATGCTTGTAATTATACTTCAGTATACCATAGTAACATCTGAGAAAAATATCTAAAAACACTGAAGCAGCAAATGTTGTGGTTTGTTTGTTTGCTAGCAAGCTACCGAGGCGGCTGATGAGTCCGTGTTGTTGTTGAAAAAGCGTCCTGTCCACTGGAGGAAACAGCTCTTGAAAGACTCACATCGTCATCTGCTGACTGGAGTGGGTAACGCAGTTTGGGAAAATATTCACTACACTGTGTTCATTCTGCCAAACAATATCATGTCATTTCAAAATAAGGTGAGTTGGCTGGTAGACAGGGTTGATCATGGTGATGGTGAATTGTCCTCAGACATTGTTATCAGTCTTCAGATCCCTCTAGCTTGCTCGCTAAGCAAACCAAAGAAATCTACCTGCCAACATTTCTGTAATCTCTGGTGAACAGACCAAAATGGTATCGTAGCATCTGTCAACAGACTGTGGGACGGCAGCGACTTAAGGGACTTTTCTGACCACATCCCAACTAGTCAACATGTTAAACGGACCCTTGCCTTAACCCTAACGATAGACTTGCAGAGAGATGGGGAGGAGCTACCGCCCTGCTTTCTCTGAGCTGACCAATCCTGTTGTTGGGAAACACCCACACCATTCTGTTGTTGGGGTACGTACGTCCACACCATTCAAACACAGACTATTTCACTCACATTGCAATTAATAGAAATCTGGAAATAATGGATAGTTACAGTTTTCAGAGGGTGGACCCCTTGTTGACAGTACATCAAATTACACTAAGGAAGGCCACATTAAGAACGCTTGAGGTGGCAAAACTCACCCTGTAGGGCTTCTCTCCGGTGTGTGTACACTAGTCTACCATTAACTGGATTGAGCTAACAAAAGTGGAAAGGTTACCCAACAGTGTGGTGTTTTCTCTTGTGTTCAGCCAGGTGTCCTGACTGAGTGAATCTCTTCCCACATTGATCACAGCTATAAGGTTTCTCTCCTGTGTGTGTTCTCTTGTGTCCAGCCAGGTGTCCTGACTGAGTGAATCTCTTCCCACACTGATCACAACCAAAAGGCTTCTCTCCTGTGTGTATTCTCTTGTGTCCAGCCAGGTGTCCTGACCGAGTGAATCTCTTCCCACACTGATCACAACCAAAAGGCTTCTCTCCTGTGTGTATTCTCTTGTGTAAAGCCAGGCTTCCTGAATGAGTGAAACTCTTCCCACACTGATCACAGATATAAGATTTCTCTCCTGTGTGTGTTCTCTTGTGTAGTAGAAGTCCTTTTGAAGTGGTTAAGCTCATTCCACAGTCTGAGCAGTGGTAAGGCTTCTCTCCTGTGTGTATTCTCTTGTGTTCAACCAGGCTTTCTGACTGAGTGAATCTCTTCCCACACTGATCACAACCAAAAGGCTTCTCTCCTGTGTGTATTCTCTTGTGTAAAGCCAGGCTTCCTGAATGAGTGAATCTCTTCCCACATTGATCACAGCTATACGGCTTCTCTCCTGTGTGTGTTCTCTTGTGTAGTAGAAGTCCTTTTGAAGTGGTTAAGCTCATTCCACAGTCTGAGCAGTGGTAAGGCTTCTCTCCTGTGTGTATTCTCTTGTGTCCAGCCAGGCTTCCTGACTGAGTGAATCTCTTCCCACACTGATCACAGCTATAAGGTTTCTCTCCTGTGTGTGTTCTCTTGTGTCCAGCCAGGTGTCCTGACTGAGTGAATCTCTTCCGACACTGATCACAACCAAAAGGCTTCTCTCCTGTGTGTTTTCTCTTGTGTTCAACCAGGCTTCCTGACTGAGTGAATCTCTTCCCACATTGATCACAACCAAAAGGCTTCTCTCCTGTGTGTATTATCTTGTGTCCAGCCAGGTGTCCTGACTGAGTGAATCTCTTCCCACACTGATCACAACCAAAACGCTTCTCTCCTGTGTGTATTCTCTTGTGTAAAGCCAGGCTTCCTGAATGAGTGAATCTCTTCCCACATTGATCACAGCTATAAGGTTTCTCTCCTGTGTGTGTTCTCTTGTGTCCAGCCAGGTGTCCTGACCGAGTGAATCTCTTCCCACACTGATCACAACCAAAAGGCTTCTCTCCAGTGTGTATTCTCTTGTGTAAAGCCAGGCTTCCTGAATGAGTGAATCTCTTCCCACATTGATCACAACCAAATGGCTTCTCTCCTGTGTGTGTTCTCTTGTGTCCAGCCAGGTGTCCTGAATGAGTGAATCTCTTCCCACACTGATCACAACCAAAAGGCTTCTCTCCTGTGTGTGTTCTCTGGTGTCCTAGAAGTCCGTTTGAAGTGGTGAAGCTCATTCCACAGTCTGAGCAGTGGTAAGGATTCTCTCCTGTGTGTATTCTCTTGTGTCCAGCCAGGTTTCCTGACTGAGTGAATCTCTTCCCACATTGATCACAGCTGTAAGGCCTCTCCCCTGTGTGTGTTCTCTGGTGTATTTTAAGTTTTGCTGAAGAGGTGAAACTCTTTCCACAGTCAAAGCAGCAGTGAGGTTTCTTCCCTGTAAGTCTCTGCTGGTGTTTCTTGAGGTGTTCTGATCTGGAGAGACTCGTCTCGGTCTCGTCAGCATCATGATGTCGGTTAGCTTCCCCAGATGATAAGCCCCTTCTACTGAGAGAGCGACGGTTAGGGCTGTCCCCTGTGAAACAAAGACAGACAGTTAGGTTTCCTTCTTCATATCGAAGTTAGTTCAAGGCCCAGCTTTCCAAACTCTTGTGATCAGATTTGAGCATTTTGGATGGGTTAAAATCATCAATGTAACCAATGGGATAGGAGTGCTTCTAATGAGTCTACATTTTAAGAAGGTTAGTGATTGTATTTAATGGTAATTAAGGACATCTAGGGAGTGTCCTAAAATAAATGTATGTAAGAGCATAAACCCACTCAGTCCCGGTGTTTTCCTGCAGTCGACCAGCAGCACAGACACCCTCTTCAGACCCAGCAGTAAGTTACCAGGAGAGGAACGACCTGGGGACCCCAAGAGGGGGAGGGGGGAGGAGGGTTGGAGGGAGAGGGAGGAGGGGGGTGGGATAGGTGTTTCCTGTAAATCCCAAAAAGAGGGTAGTGGAGTTCAAGTTAGTACACTAAGGGTAAAACAACACAACAATGGTATGATGAGGTCTTGCATTTAAATGGGGACGCCACAACGGAGTGGTAACAATGCCCCCTTGCTGTTTAAGACTTAATGGACACAAAAATAAATTTTCTCCAAACTCTGCTTCTTCATTCCGGTCCGTTGAACAACAGGAAGTTACCAAACCACAGAAGATGAAAAATGTGGTTTTCAACGATGGGTTTATGATATAGCTTGTAACTTGTAAACGATTACCCATTCCTAAAAGTGAGTACTACTTTCACAGCATGTTAAAAATAATACACATCGTCTGTTTGCTTGCTACGCAGATTTGCAGCGCTCAAATATTGTAACTGTATGTAACACACACGATATGAACCCGGGGCTCCCACGGGAGAAACCAATATCTTACACTTCAGACCAATAGGACATTTCGGGAAAAAGGGCAAATTGATTTAGCTTATTTTTATATTAGACCCCAATTACGTTTCTATGTGAGAATTCCAAGAATATTTTTGGGCATTGCTGGCGATGGAATCAGCCAATAACAAAAGGGATGGAAGTATAGACAGCGTTCCTTGATCTGATCTACAGGCTATTTGATCTGATCTACAGGATATGCATCAGACTATTTTGAAATGTTAACCTAATATAATACATTGCCTTTAGAACGTCTGCACTCCCTTGAACCTTTTTCACATTTTGTTACGTTACAAAGTGGGATTGAAATATATTAAATTGTAGTTGTTTGTAATTGATGTGCTAATTTAAATTGTCAATGTGGCTTTGATTGGATAGTTGATGTTACGTTGGAAAGCTTCATGTTGATGACAGTTTGCGATAGAACACATAAAAAAAGGGTGGGTGTCATGTTTTGGCTGACAAATGTACTAAAATGTAATAACATCCAAACTATGAAATAACACATATGGAATAATGTTGTAACCAACAAAGTGTTAAACAAATCAGAATATAGTCCAGGTGACTACCTCATGAAGCTGGTTGAGAGAATGCCAAGAGTGTGCAAAGCTGTCATCAAAGCAAAGGGTGGCTATTTGAAGAATCTCAAACATCATATTTTGATTTGTTTAACACTTTCTTGGTTACTACATCATTCCATATATGTTATTTGATAGTTTTGACGTCTTCACTATTATTCTACAACGTAAAAATAAAGAAAAACACTTGAATGAGTAGGTGTGTCCAAACTTTTGACTGGTACTGTATATATTTATTTCCACTTTCAAATGGTACAACAAAGACGTTTGGAGGTAGAGGGCTGCGGGCTCCGACAGAGATCATTGCAGCGCGGTCGGTATTTTTCATGTTGAGGGCGGTCAGACAGAAAACGTTGTGATAAATATACTTGTCCCTTAGATTATTTGGAAACTGTGTCTTTCTGCTGTGTATGCGTTAGCCTAGCTATTGTACTAAAAGCACCTCTGTCAAATTATTCACACACTAGCCTACCTATGAATGGGCGAATAAATCACGTGGCAGTTATCTTTCCAAGGAAATTCACTTAAATATAATTAGGCTATAGTTTACTACAGTGTCTGTTAATAGAAATAAGTTGGGGACGCTCAACCAACGTGAGTCGAGGTGAAATCCCAAAATGTGATTATCAATATAAAGCAAAAGGCGCAACATGGGGATCGAGCGTTGAGTCTTCTCCTTCTCAATATATATTAATTATCCATTTATTTGTCTCTGAATGAAAATATTCCCGCTCCTAAAAGACAGGCTATATCCTATGTGCAAAACGCAGGTCAAGAGAAAGTGCAACGGACCGCTCATCTTTCTTGCTGTTTCAAGTTCAGCAGCCATACCTCTCCTCTCCCGTCCTAGTTCAGCAGCCATACCTCTCCTCTCCTGTCTTAGTTCAGCAGCCATACCTCTCCTAGTTCAGCAGCCATACCTCTCCTCTCCTAGTTCAGCAGCCATACCTCTCCTCTCCTAGTTCAGCAGCCATACCTCTCCTCTCCTAGTTCGTGCTAGATTAGGTGAGCGTTTGGTCTCAATTAAATACAGTAGTCTATATATGAATGGATGGAGAAGCACGGCAGTTATCTTCCCAAGGAAATTAACTTCCTAAATATTATTAGGCTATACAGTTCCTATGGAAAGTCTACACCCACTATAACTTTTTTCACATTTTGTTGCTTTAAAAAGTGGGATTGAAATAGATTTGATTATAATTTTTCGTAATTCATCTACACAAAATAATGTGAAAGTAAAAACAAAATTCTACAAATGTGTACAAACAAATACAAAACAATAACTAAAATAGTCAGTAAAGTTGGTGTTAAGAAATCAGATAATAAGTGATATGGACTGTAAAATAATAGCAGTTAACATGATTTTTTTGAATGACTAACCCTTCCTCTGTTAATAATGATGTTGTGTATGGTGTATTAAGCCAACCAGACACGTCAAAGATGTTCACAATAATCCACAATAATGACCACCTGCAACCCTGTACATGTGACTATTCACAATAATCCCCAATAATGACCACCTGCAACCCTGTACATGTGACTATTCACAATAATGACCTGCAACCCTGTACATGTGACTAGTTTTTCATACTGGCCCCCCATGGGAATCGAACCCACAACCCTGCCGTTGCAAACGCCATGCTCTACCAACTGAGCTACATCCCTGCCGGCCATTCCCTCCCCTACCCTGGACGACGCAGTGCGATGCATTGCCTTAGACCACAGTGACCACCTGCAACCCTGTACATGTGACTATTCACAATAATGACAGAGTGAAAGGAGAATATAAATATTCCAGATCTTGTTTGCAACAAGGCACTAAAGTAATACTGCTAAAGAATTAACAGGGCAAATGAATTCACTTTTTGGGCCTAAATGCAAAGCCTTAAGTTTGGGTAAAATTCAACATAATATCACTGAGTAACTGCCTTATTTCCAAGCATGGTGATGGCTGCATCATGGTAAGGAAATGCTTGACATCGTCAAAAACTGGGGAGTTTTACAGGATGAAACGAAACGGGAGATCCTAGAGGAAAGACTGCTTCAGTCTGCTTTACACCAGACACTGGGAGAGGAACTCACCTTTCAGCAAGACCGTAACCTACAACACTAAGCCACATCTAAATCTGTGGGAAGCTAAAAGGCTAGCTTGCTTACAGTTTTTAGCAAGCTGCTAGTGGAGTAGCCTACAGCCAAGCTGCTAGTGGAGTAGCCTACAGCCAACTGGTAAACTGCTAGTGGAGTAGCCTACAGCCAACTGGCAAGCTGCTAGTAGAGTAGCCTACAGCCAACTGGTAAGCTGCTAGTAGAGTAGCCTACAGCCAACTGGCAAGCTGCTAGTGGAGTAGCCTACAGCCAACTGGTAAGCTGCTAGTGGAGTAGCCTACAGCCAACTGGCAAGCTGCTAGTGGAGTAGCCTACAGCCAACTGGCAAGCTGCTAGTGGAGTAGCCTACAGCCAACTGGCAAGATGCTAGTGGAGTAGCCTACAGCCAACTGGCAAGCTGCTAGTGGAGTAGCCTACAGCCAACTGGCAAGATGCTAGTGGAGTAGCCTACAGCCAACTGGTAAGCTGCTAGTGGAGTAGCCTACAGCCAACTGGCAAGCTGCTAGTGGAGTAGCCTACAGCCAACTGGCAAGCTGCTAGTGGAGTAGCCTACAGCCAACTGGCAAGCTGCTAGTGGAGTAGCCTACAGCCAACTGGCAAGCTGCTAGTGGAGTAGCCTACAGTCAACTGGCGAGCTGCTAGTGGAGTAGCCTACAGCCAACTGGCAAGCTCCAACTAGCTGCATTGTACCAATAAGTCATTGGTAGTGCATCATTGTTTGCTTTCCGCGATTGGAAATGCATTGTATTGGCATGAGGAAGTGTTATTACGGTAATTAGCAACTGTTTTGCATTGGATTGTTGGGTATTGTGCATGTAACTGTGTAGCGTTGTCATGACTTGCTATTTATGAATTGTCCATGTTTGTAAAGCGGTGCAGTAGCCTGTATTCTTGCTGCAAGACAGCCGTGCGTGGCTGCAAATACATTGTGGGTAATTGTACTATCGATTATTATCAATCCTGTGTTATCAGCAAGCGAAAATAGTTGTGCCCCCTTAGTCATTTCTGATACCCCCTTACCGAGTTCATCCTGCCGCCGGGCCTGGCTACGAGTAACCAGCTAAACTACAGAAATTATTTTCCAAAAGTCAAGAACCATTAAATGCGCGCAGTGTAAAAGCAGGAAGCAGGCTACAAAGACCCGTTATAAAAATTATTAAATTAATCTAAACTCACCTGATTCATTGTAGAAACGTGTGTTTATGGTCGATTGCAGAGTTCAGGCGAAGTTAACTAGATGTTTATCTCTAGTCTACGGACCTTTTAGATCAGGGAGGTAGAGGACCGAGACGTTATATTTCAACATGCGACTCTCTGCCTAAAGACAAAATGGAGAATAGAGAACATGTAACTCCACCTTCACTTCCGTTCGAACGAAAAATATGACTTCCGCCAACATACAATAATAATACAGCAGTAGTCTGCTTAGCTCATTTTCAAAAGTTACCGTCCGATATCATTTTAACATTTCTCCTTTGTTCAATCATGTTGTCTGGTGTTCTACTCTGCACGGAGCGGAAAGTCACAAGAGAAAAGAGCCAGGCTCCGCCTTCACTTCCATTCACCTGAAACGTTGGGATTCGGCCAACATTCAAATAATACTCCAGTCGTAGGAAGCCTTCTGCTTTTAGTAGCTCATTTTCTAAAGTTAACGCAGTTTCTCTGGACCCCGCAAGGTTGGACTTTGGGCTTCTCCCTAATATTAAAATAAAATCGAATGTTTCAGCCAGATATCCACTCACAAACCGATCGCTGTACATCGTGCTGAAATAGAGACATGTCTATGCGGCTGCATGCCTAATTAATCGATGATAGGGTTCCTGTGGTGCAAGAGAATGTAAAGCTTTGCTTTAGCTAATGGTTTATTGGTAGGCCTCTATTTGGTCGTCATTTTCTCATGTTTACATTTTAGTAATTTAGCAGACGCTCTTATCCAGAGCGACTTACAGTTACTGAGTGTATTTTTTAAAATATATACTGGCCCCCGTGGGAATCGAACCCACAACCCTGGCGTTGCAAACGCCATGCTCTACCAACTGAACTACACGGGGCTTAATGTTTCACGAAATCTATACACTGTGTCATAATGCTGCAATTTCTTTAGACTGCTGGCTGGTGGCAATAATGTCATTACTTGTTCAGTAATTAAAGCTGGACATTCAAACATTGCAGATTTTAAAATAAATTGTCCATGTATACTAATCAGCTACCAATTGATTTTTAAAATAATATACAACTGTCCTGTAGCTGCTACCTGAACCTGCATGACATGAACCCTCCTCGTGCTCTCTCCCAGCTTGGATAGAACGCTGTTGTGCTTAAAACCAGTCTATTAATGCCAAATAATACTGTCAGCACGCCCTCGAAACATTAGCTTACTAGGGATTGTTTCATTATTCAGTGTACTATCTATAGCTACTGTGCCTTCAGAATGGATCCATACCCCTTGACTTATTCCACATTTTGTTGTGTCTCTCCCAGCTTGGATAGAACACTGTTGTGCATAAATATTGTAGCTCCTCCAGTGACAGGCATGAGGCAAGAGGTCTTGATTTGAATACAGGGCTTTAATGCTGGTCAACCCGTGAGAACTGGTTTAAAGAAAGAAAAAATACATTAACAAAATAATGCCATATGCATGTCTCACACATCTGGCGTTATAATCAAGCTCATACAGCTAGACACTTTATGTATATTTTACACCAAAAAATGACGCACGTAAACACAAACACCCTCATAGCAAAATAAATAGTCAACAAACCTCATTGCTGCTTATCACACAGAGGTGCTAAACATCCTTTTAAATGTCCTTTATCTTCTTCTGTATACTTTCTTTGTAAGTATGCACTTAAACACGATAACAGTTGAAAAATAATTCGCTTTTTGCGGTAAAGTTTCCTCAGTGCGTCGCTAAAGGCGCTCGGGTGACAACACTCGGGCGGAACCAATAATTAGTTCCGTCCTGCTGTAAACGTACAATTCAGAATAAATTAAAAAATAAAAAGGGCAAATACATGAAATAAACTAAAGTGCTAGTACATGAAATAAACTGGCGACAGAGGCAGTTACACAATGTTTATCTGTAGTCTACGGACCTTTTAGATCAGGGAGGTAGAGGACCGAGACATTATATTTCAACATGTGACTCTCTGCCTAAAGTCAAAAGACAAAATGGAGAATAGAGAACATGTAACTCCACCTTCACTTCCGTTCGACTGAAAGAAAGGACTTCCGCCAACATACAAAATAATACTCCAGCAGGAGGCTTCTGCTTAGCTCATTTTCAAAAGTTACAGTCCGATATAATTTTAACATTCCTCCTTTGTTCAATCATGTTGTCTGGTGTTCTACTCTGCACGGAGCGTAAGGTCACAAGAGAAAAGAGCCATGCTCCGCCTTCACTTCCGTTCAACTTAAACGTTGGGATTCGGCCAACATACAAATAATACTCCAGTCGTAGGAAGCCTTCTGCTTTTAGTAACTCATTTTCTAAAGTTAACGCAGTTTCTGTGGACCCCGCAAGGTTGGACTTTGGGCCTCTATATATAAAATAACATTGAATGTTTCAGCCAGATATCCACTCACAAACCGATCGCTGTACATCGTGCTGAAATAGAGACATGTCTATGCGGCTTCATGCCTAATTAATCGATGATAGTGTTCCTGTGGTGCAAGAGAATGTAAAGCTTTGCTTTAGCTAATGGTTTATTGGTAGGCCTCTATTTGGTCGTCATTTTCTCATGTTAAACATTTTAGTAATTTAGCAGACGCTCTTATCCAGAGCGACTTACAGTTAGTGAGTGCATATTTTTTATTTATTTTTTCATACTGGCCCCCGTGGGAATCGAACCCACAACCCTGGTGTTGCAAACGACATGCACTACCAACTGAGCTACACGGGGCCTAACATTTCACGAAATCTATACACGGTGTCGTAATGCTGCAATTTTATAGCCTGCTGGCTGGTGGTAATAATGTCATTTATTGTTCAGTAATTAAAACTGGACATTCAAACATTGCAGATTTTAAAATAAATGTTCCGTGCATACTAATCAGCTACTAATAGATTTAAAAATAATAATATACAACTGTCCTGTAGCTGCTACCTGAACCTGCATGACATGAACCCTCCTTGTTCTCTCTCCAAGCTTGGATAGAATGCTGTTGTGCATAAATCTATTTAAATGAAATAAAGAAAAATCTCATTTACATACACTACCGGTCAAAAGTTTTAGAACACCTACTCATTTAAGGGTTTTTCTTAATTTTTAATATGCTCTACATTGTAGAATAATAGTGAAGACATCAAAACTATGAAATAACACATATGGAATCATGTAGTAACCAAAAAAGTATTTGTATTCATTAGGGATCCCCATTAGCTTCTCCCAAGGCAGCAGCTACTCTTCCTGGGGTCTAAAAAATATTTGTGATTCTTCAAATAGCCACCCTTTGCCTTGATGACAGCTTTGCACACTCTTGACATTCTCTCAACCAGCTTCATGAGGTAGTCACCTGGAATGCATTTCAATAAACCGGTGTGCCTTCTTCAAAGTTAATTTGTGGAATTTCTTTCCTTCTTAATGTGTTTGATTCAATCAGTTTTGTTTTGACAAGGTAAGGGGGGGTACACAGAAGATAGCCATATTTGGTAAAAGACCAAGTCCATATTATGGCAAGAACAGCTCACATAAGCAAAGAGAAACGACAGTCCATCATTACTTTAAGACACGAAGATCAGTCACTCCGGAAAATTTCAAAAACTTTGAAAGTTTCTTAAAGTGCAGTCGCAAA
This sequence comes from Coregonus lavaretus, assembly GCF_964263955.1. Lineage (NCBI taxonomy): Eukaryota > Metazoa > Chordata > Actinopteri > Salmoniformes > Salmonidae > Coregonus > Coregonus lavaretus. Next base: position 114,220 of record NW_028156291.1, read on the forward strand.
AACCATCAAGCTCTATGATGAAACTTGCTCTCATCAGGACCGCCACAGGAATGGAAGACCCAGAGTTACCTCTGCTGCAGAGGATAAGTTCATTAGAGTTACCAGCCTCAGAAATTGCAGCCCAAATAAATGCTTCAGAGTTCAAGTCACAGACACACCTCAACATCAACTGTTCAGAGGGGACTGTGTGAATCAGTCCTTCATGGTCGAACTGCTGCAAAGAAACCACTACTAAAGGACACCAATAAGAAGAAGAGACTTGCTTGGGCCAAGAAACACAAGCAATGGACATTAGACCGGTGGAAATTTGTCCTTTGGTCTGTAGTCCAAATTGGAGATTTTTGGTTCAAACCGCTGTGTCTGTGTGAGACGCAGTGTGGGTGAACGGATCAAATCAAATCAAATCTTATTGGCCAAATGCACCGAATACAACAGGTGCAGACATTACAGTGAAATGCTTACTTACAGCCCTTAACCAACAGTGCATTTAATAAAAAAAAAAGGTAGAATAAATAAAATAACAAAAAAGTGTTGAGAAAAAAAGAACAGAAGTAAAATAAAATAATAGTAGGGAGGCTTTATATACAGGGGGGTACAGGTACAGAGTCAATGTGCTGGGGCACCGGCTAGTTGAGGTAGTTGAAGTAATATGTACATGTGGGTAGAGTTAAAGTGACTATGCATAAATAATTAACAGAGTAGCAGCAGCGTATAAAGCTGGGGTGGGGGGGCAGTGCAAATAGTCCGGGTAGCCATGATTAGCTGTTCAGGAGTCTTATGGCTTGGGGGTAGAAGCTGTTGAGAAGTATTTTGGACCTAGACTTGGCACTCCGGTACCGCTTGCCGTGCGGTAGCAGAGAGAACAGTCTATGACTAGGGTGGCTGGAGTCTTTGACAATTTTGAGGGCCTTCCTCTGACACCGCCTGGTATAGAGGTCCTGGATGGCAGGAAGCTTGGCCCCAGTGATGTACTGGGCCGTACGCACTACCCTCTGTCGTGCCTTGCGGTCGGAGGCCAAGCAGTTGCCATAACAGTCTGAGATGCAACCAGTCAGTATGCTCTCGATTGTGCAGCTGTGTACTTTTTTGAGGATCTGAGGACCCATGCCAAATATTTTCAGTCTCCTGAGGGAGAATAGGCTTTGGCGGATGATCTCCGCATATGTATTTCCCACCGTAAAGCATGGAGGAGGAGGTGTTATGGTGTGGGGGTGCTTTACTGGTGACACTGTCTGTGATTTATTTAGAATTCAAGGCACACTTAACCAGCATGGCTACCACAGCATTCTGCAGCAATACACCATCCCATCTGGTTTGAACATAGTTGGACTAACATTTGTTTTTCAACAGGACAATGACCCACTTCCAGGCTGTGTAAGGGCTAATTTACCAAGGAAAGTGATGTAACTGCTGCATCAGATAACCAGGCCTCCACAATCCCCCAACCTCAACCAAATTGAGATGGTTTGGGATGAGTCGGACCGCAGAGTGAAGGAAAAGCAGCCAACAAGTGCTCAGCATATGTAGGAACTCCTTCAAGACTGTTGGAAAAGCATTCCAGGTGAAGCTGGTTGAGAGAATGACAAGAGTGTGCAAAGCTGTCATCAAGGCAAAGGGTGGCTATTTGAAGAATCTCAAATATAATACATATTTTGAATTGTTTAACACTTTTTTGGTTATTACATGATTCCATATGTGTTATTTCATAGTTTTGATGTCTTCACTATTAGTCTACAATGTAGAAAATAGTCAAAATAAAGAAAAACCCTTGAATGAGTAGGTGTTCTAAAACCTTAGACCGGTAGTGTAAGTATTCACACCCGAGTCAATACTTTATAGAAGCACCTTTTAGCAGCGGTTACAGCTGAGTCTTTCTGGGTACGTCTCTAAGAGCTTTCTAAACCTGGATTGTGCAACATTTCCCCATTGTTATTTTACAAATTCTTCAAGCTCCATCAAATTGGTTGTTGATCATTGCTAGACAACAGTGGCCGTAAGTGCCGTTGAAGATGAAGGAGGACCATTCTTTTTTTATGAGCATGGCCTTATTTATATTACAGCATGTTGGATGACTGTCATTCATATTCCATTCAGCCAGTTCAATGTAACATCGATAGGTTTAGGCTACTATATGATACTCAAATTTTCCCTATACCCATCATGAGGTTGCTACAACCTAGTCTATGAATGAAATTTTACAACGTAGGTGACATACGGACAGTGACACCTTCAATACCGCCTTGCACACTCTTGCCTGCAATTAGCTTATCTAGGGTGTAATCATTTGTCCAACAGTAGCAAACAAGAGTTTCTAATGGACAAATTCAGATATTTTTATATGTTTGAGCCGGGTGTTTGAGTAAATAAACTATCCAGCTAGCTAACGTAGCATCCCTCTGTTGGAGCAGGGTGTTTGAGTAACTAAACTAGCCAGCTAGCTAACATAGCATCCCTCTGATGGAGCAGGGTGTTTGAGTAACTAAACTAGCCAGCTAGCTAACATAGCATCCCTCTGTTGGAGCCGGGTGTTTGAGTAACTAAACTAGCCAGCTAGCTAACATAGCATCCCTCTGTTGGAGCAGGGTGTTTGAGTAACTACACTAGCTAGCTAGCTAACATAGCATCCCTCTGTTGGAGCAGGGTGTTTGAGTAACTAAACTAGCCAGCTAGCTAACATAGCATCCCTCTGTTGGAGCCGGGTGTTTCAGTAACTAAACTAGCCAGCTAGCTAACATTGCATCCCTCTGTTGGAGCCGGGTGTTTGAGTAAACAAACTAGCCAGCTAGCTAACATAGCATCCCTCTGTTAGAGCAGGGTGTTTGAGTAACTAAACTAGCCAGCTAGCTAACATAGCATCCCTCTGTTGGAGCAGGGTGTTTGAGTAACTAAACTAGCCAGCTGCATCTGCTAGCTAAGTAAGTGAAACTGAAAGTGAAAAGAAATGATGAATTCTCTCTCTCTTCCTTCTCCTTCATTTTTGAATAAATTAGTTTGTTGAGAACTGCTAAACTATTGTCTTTCTCTCTCTTTGAGTCAACTACTCACCACATTTTATGCACTGCAGTGCTAGCTAGCTAGCTGTAGCTTGTGCTTTCAGTACTAGATGAATTATTTGATCCTTTGATTGGGTGGACAACATGTCAGTTCATGCTGCAAGAGCTCTGATAGGTTGGAGGACGTCCTCCGGAAGTTGTAATAATTACTGTGTAAGTCTATGGAAGAGAGTTGTGCTATCGTACAGAGTGCTGTTGAGGCTACTGTAGACCTTTATTGCAAAACAGTGTGTTTTAATCAATTCTTTGGTGACAGGTGAGAATATTTAGTATAGTTTTATCTAAAAAGGATAACTTTTCAATGTTTTACCATTTTTATTTTTATGAAATTCACTGAGGAGGATGCTCTCATTCCTTTCCTACTCAGAGGAGCCTCTACTGCTAGACAACCATTTCAGGTCTTGCCATAGATTATCAAGTAGATTTAAGTCAAAACTGTAACTCGGCCACTCAAGAACATTCATTACCTTCTTAGTAAGCAAATCCAGCGTAAATTTGGCCTTGTGTTTTAGGTTATTGTCCTGCTGAAAGGTGAATGCATCTCACAGTGTCTGGTGGAAGCAGACTGAACCAGGTTTTCCTCTAGGATTTTGCCTGTGCTTAGCTTCATTCCATTAATTTTTATCCTGAAAAACTCCCCAGTCCTTAACGATTACAAGCATACCCATAACATGATGCAGCCACCACTAAGCTTGGAAATTTGAAGAGTGGTACTCAGAAATGTGTTGGATTGGATTTGCCCTAACATAACACTTTGTATTCAGGACAAAAAGTTAATTGCTTTGCCACATTTCTTTGCATTATTACTTTAGTTCCTTGTTGCAAACAGGATGCATGTTTTTGGAATATTTTTTATTATGTACAGGCTTCCTTCTTTTCACTCTGTCATTTAGGTTAGTATTGTGGAGTAACTACAATGTTGTTGATCCATTCTCAGTTTTCTCCTATCACAGCCATTAAACTCTGTAACTGTTTAAAAGTCAGCATTAGCGTCATGGTGAAATCCCTGGCGGTTTCCTTCCTCTCCGGCAACTGAGTTAGGAAGGATGTCTCTATCTTTGTAGAGGCTGGGTATATTGATACACCATCCAAAGTGTAATGAATGAAGGGATATTCAATGTCGTCTACCCATAGGTGCCCTTCTTTGCAAGGCATTGGAAAACGTCCCTGGTCTTTGTGGTTGAATCTGTGTTTGAAATTCACTGCTCGACTGAGGGACCGTACAGATAATTGTACAGTATGTCTGGGGTACGGAGATGAGGTAGTCATTCAAAAATCATGTTAAACACTATTATTGCACACAGAGTGAGTCCATGCAACTTATTATGTGACTTGTTGAGAGGATTTTTACTCATGAACATTCTTAGGCTTGTCATAACAAATAGGTTGAATTCTTATTAACTCAAGACATTTCAGCTTTTCATTTTTAATTAATTTGTTTCGAAAAACATGATTCCACTTTGACATTTTGGGGTATTGTGTGTATGCCAGTGACTAAATTAATCTCAATTTAATCAATTTTAAATTCAGGGTTGTAACAACAAAATGTGAAAAAGTGGAAGGGGTATAAATACTTTACAACATTTTATAAATCATATAATTGGTTTGTTACGTTGTCTAAGTAGTTAACTAAAAATCTCCAATACGAACAGCTCTTAGTTGTGTTATTCACTCCTCTTCACGTCATGTAAGAGAACAGCTCTTAGTTGTTCACAATAACCCACGGGGTTGAGTGCCTTGTTGTTTAAATTCAATAACACCATAGAGATTTCAATCATATCAGTCTATCTTACCTTACAGGCCTAACTAAAATATTAGGGATCTAATAACACCATAGAGAATCAAATCAAGCTTTATTTATACAGCACATTTCAGACATGGAATGGAACACAATGTGCTTCACAGGAAAAAATACTAATAAAAACAATTAAAATAAAACTAAATATTTACTACACAAATATAAGAGGATAAAAAACTAAAGAATTACAATAAAAAATGCACGACTAAAAAGCACCCTGAGGAAAAGCACCACTAAAAAGGTGTGTTTTAAGATCTCGTTTTAAAAATGCCACAGTTTCCTTCCTCCTCAGGTTCTCTGGCTATTCCAGAGGCTGGGAGGCATAGTAACTAAAGGCTGCCTCTCCATGCCTCTTGGTCCTAGGCTTTGGGATAGTTAAAACTCACTGCTGTTAATCAGATATCCACCCTCTTCACCCTCCTTCTCCTCTTTCACTGTGACAGTCATCTCCCCCTCCTCCCCTTTCACTGTGACAGTCATCTCCCCCTCCTCCCCTTTCACTGTGACAGTCATCTCCTCCTCCTTTCACTGTGACAGTCATCTCCCCCTCCTCTCCTTTCACTGGGATATCCTCCTCTTCCTCTTTCCCGACAATGTTCAGCCCCAGAGCTTCTTTCTACGACCAGCAGACCTCTTCTTTTGTACGGGGCGAGTAGCTTATTGAGCTCATGGTTGTGGACGTTAGTTGGCTAGCTAGTTAATTAGCATTAGCGCAGTGCTAGGCTATCTTAACAAGCTAGCTGAATAACAACATATATATATGACTAGTAAACACAGACTGTGTGTTTATAACTCTGCTGTTAATATACACAAAATGGTCAAAATAGCGCCAATGTTTTGGTTTGTATGTTTGTTGTGTTTAAAACTAGCTTAGCACTACGCTAATGCTATCGTAACAAGCTAGCTGACTAACAACATATACAGTTTAAGTCGGATGTTTAAATACACCTTAGCCCAATGTTTTTAAACTCAGTTTTTCACAATTCCTGACATTTAATCCTAGTAAAAATTCCCTGTCTTAGATCAGTTAGGATCACCACTTTATTTTAAGAATGTGAAATGTCAGAATAATAGTAGAGAGAATGATTTATTTCAGCTTTTATTTCTTTCATCACATTCCCAGTGGGTCAGAAGTTTACATACACTCAATTAGTATTTGCTAGCATTGCCTTTAAATTGTTTAACTTGGGTCAAACTTTACGTGTAGCCTTCCACAAGCTTCCCACAATAAGTTGGGTGAATTTTGGCCCAATCCTCCTGACAGAGCTGGTGTAACTGAGTTAGGTTTGTAGGCCTCCTTGCTCGAAAATGCTTTTTCAGTTCTGCCCACAAATGTTCTATAGGATTGAGGTCAGGGCTTTGTGATGGCCACTCCAATACCTTGACTTTGTTGTCCTTAAGCCATTTTACCACAACTTTGGTAGTATGCTTGGGGTCATTGTCCATTTGGAAGACCTATTTGCGACCAAGCTTTAACTTCCTGACTGATGTCTTGAGATGTTGCTTCAATATATCCACATAATTTTCCTTCCTCATGATGCCATCTATTTTGTGAAGTGCACCAGTCCCTCCTGCAGCAAATCACCCCCACAGCATGATGCTTCCATCGCCGTGCTTCACGGTTGGGATGGTGTTCTTCGGCTTGCAAGCAACCCCCCCTACCCCCTTTTTCCTCCAAACATAACGATGGTCATTATGGCCAAACAGTTCTATTTTTGTTTCATCAGAGCAGAGGACATTTCTCCAAAAAGTACGATCTTTGTCCCCATGTGCAGTTACAAACCGTAGTCTGGCTTTTTCATGGCGGTTTTGGAGCAGTGGCTTCTTCCTTGCTGAGCGGCCTTTCAGGTTATGTTGATATAGGACTCGTTTTACTGTGGATATAGATACTTTTGTATCTGTCCAACATTTTCACAAGGTCCTTTGATGTTTTTCTGGGATTGATTTGCACTTTTCGCACCAAAGTACGTTCATTTCTAGGAGACAGAACGTGTTTCCTTCCTGAGCGGTATGACAGCTGCGTGGTCCCATGGTGTTTATACATGCATACTATTGTTTGTACAGATGAATGTGGTACTTTCAGGTGTTTGGAAATTGCTCCTAAGGATGAACCAGACTTGTGGAGGTCTACAATTTTTTTTCTGAGGTCTTGGCTGATTTATTTTCATTTTCTCATGATGTCAAGCAAAGAGGCACTGAGTTTGAAGGTAGGCCTGGAAATACATCCACAGGTACACCTCCAATTGACTCAAATTATGTACATTAGCCTATCAGAAGCTTCTAAAGCCATGACATCATTTTCTGGAATTTTCCAAGCTGTTTAAAGGCACAGTCAACTAAGTGTATGTAAACTTCTGACCCACTGGAATTGTGATTTAGTGAATTATAAGTGAAATAATCTGCTTTTAAAGAATTGTTGTCATGCACAAAGTAGATGTCCTAACCGACTTGCCAAAACTAAAGTTTGTTAACAAGAAATTTGTAAAGTGGTTGAAAAAACGACTTTTAATGACTCCAACCTAAGTGTATGTAAACTTCCGACTTCAACTGTATATGACATGTAATAACTAGTAAGCACACAGACTGTGTTTAAAACCCTGCTGTTAATATACAGTCGTGGTCAAAAGTTGAGAATGACACAAATATACATTTTCACAAAGTCTGCTGTCTCAGTTTTTATGATGGCAATTTGCACAGTGGGGAAAAAAAGGATTTAGTCAGCCACCAATTGTGCAAAAAAAAAACATCAGGGACAGACTGATATTCTGCAAAAGGTACAGGGATTGAACTGCTGAGGACTGGGGTAAAGTCATTTTCTCTGATGAATCCCCTTTCCGATTGTTTGGGGCATCCGGAAAAAAGCTTGTCCGGAGAAGACAAGGTGAGCGCTACCATCAGTCCTGTGTCATGCCAACAGTAAAGCATGCTGAGACCATTCATGTGTGGGGTTGCTTCTCAGCCAAGGGAGTGGGCTCACTCACAATTTTGCCTAAGAACACAGCCATGAATTAAGAATGGTACCAACACATCCTCAGAGAGCAACTTCTCCCAACCATCCAAGAACAGTTTGGTGACGAACAATGCATTTTCCAGCATGATGGAGCACCTTGCCATAAGGCAAAAGTGATAACTAAGTGGCTCGGGGAACAAAACATCGAAATGTTGGGTCCCTGGGCCAGGAAACTCCCCAGACCTTAATCCCATTGAGAACTTGTGGTCAATCCTCAAGAGGCGGGTGGACAAACAAAAACCCACCAATTCTGACAAATTCCAAGCATTGATTAGGCAAGAATGGGCTTCCATCAGTCAGGATGTGGCCCAGAAGTTAATTGACAGCATGCCATTGCAGAGGTCTTGAAATAGAAGGGTCAACACTGCAAATATTAACTAATTGCATAAACTTAATGTAATTGTCAATAAAAGCCTTTGACACTTATGGAATGCTTGTAATTATACTTCAGTATACCATAGTAACATCTGAGAAAAATATCTAAAAACACTGAAGCAGCCAACTTTGTGGTTTGTTTGTTTGCTAGCAAGCTACCGAGGCGGCTGATGAGTCCGTGTTGTTGTTGAAAAAGCGTCCTGTCCACTGGAGGAAACAGCTCTTGAAAGTCTCACATCGTCATCTGCTGACGGGAGTGGGTAACGCAGTTTGGGAAAATATTCACTACACTGTGTTCATTCTGCCAAACAATATCATGTCATTTCAAAATAAGGTGAGCTGGATGGTAGACAGGGTTGATCATGGTGATGGTGAATTGGATGGTAGACAGGGTTGATCATGGTGATGGTGAGTCGAATGGTAGACAGGGTTCATCATGGTGAGTTGGATGGTAGACAGGGTTGATCATGGTGATGGTGAGTTGGATGGTAGACAGGGTTGATCATGGTGATGGTGAGTCGAATGGTAGACAGGGTTCATCATGGTGAGTTGGATGGTAGACGGGGTTGATCATGGTGATGGTGAATTGTCCTCAGACATTGTTATCAGTCTTCAGATCCATCTAGCTTGCTTGCTAAGCAAACCAAAGAGTCTACATGGTAAACGGACCCTTGCCTTAACCCTAACAATAGACTTGCAGAGAGAGGGGGAGGAGCTACCGCCCTGCTTTCTCTGAGCTGACCAATCCTGTTGTTGGGAAACACCCACACCATTCTGTTGTTGGGGTACGTACGCCCACACCATTCAAACACAGACTATTTCACTCACATTGCAATTAATAGAAATCTGGAAATAATGGATAGTTACAGTTATCAGAGGGTGGACCCCTTGTTGACAGTACATCAAATTACACTAAGGAAGGCCACATTAAGAACGCTTGAGGTGGCAAAACTCACCCTGTAGGGCTTCTCTCCGGTGTGTGTACACTAGTCTACCATTAACTGGATTGAGCTAACAAAAGTGGAAAGGTTACCCAACAGTGTGGTGTTTTCTCTTGTGTTCAACCAGGTTTCCTGACCAAGTGAATCTCTTCCCACACTGATCACAACCAAAAGGCTTCTCTCCTGTGTGTATTCTCTTGTGTTCAACCAGGCTTCCTGACTGAGTGAATCTCTTCCCACACTGATCACAACCAAAAGGCTTCTCTCCTGTGTGTATTCTCTTGTGTTCAACCAGTCTTCCTGACTGAGTGAATCTCTTCCCACACTGATCACAACCAAAAGGCTTCTCTCCTGTGTGTGTTCTCTGGTGTACTAGAAGTCCGTTTGAAGTGGTTAAGCTCATTCCACAGTCTGAGCAGTGGTAAGGCTTCTCTCCTGTGTGTATTTTCTTGTGTCCAGCCAGGTGTCCTGACCGAGTGAATCGCTTCCCACACTGATCACAACCAAAAGGCTTCTCTCCAGTGTGTATTCTCTTGTGTACGAGAAGTCCTTTTGAAGTGGTTAAGCTCATTCCACAGTCTGAGCATTGGTAAGGCTTCTCTCCTGTGTGTATTCTCTTGTGTAAAGCCAGGTGTCCTGACTGAGTGAATCTCTTCCCACACTGATCACAACCAAAAGCCTTCTCTCCTGAGTGTATTATCTTGTGTCTAGCCAGGTGTCCTGACCGAGTCAATCTCTTCCCACACTGATCACAACCAAAAGGTTTCTCTCCTGTGTGTATTATCTGGTGTGTTTTAAGATTTCCTGAAGAGGTGAAACTCTTTCCACAGTCAAAGCAGCGGTGAGGTTTCTTCCCTGTAAATCTCTGCTGGTGTTTCTTGAGGTGTTCTGATCTGGAGAGACTCTTCTCTGCCTCGTCAGCATCATGATGTTGGTTAGCCTTCCCAGATGATAAGCCCCTTCTACTGAGAGAGTGACGGTTAGGGCTGTCCCCTGTGAAACAAAGACAAACAGTTAGTGTTCCTTCTTCATATCGAAGTTAGTTCAAGGCCCAGCTTTCCAAACTCTTGTGATCAGATTTTGGATGGGTTCAAATCATCAATGTAACCAATGGGGTAGGAGTGCTTCTAATGATTCTACATTTTAAGAAGGTTAGTGATTGTATTTAATGGTAATTAAGGACATCTAGGGAGTGTCCCAAAATAAATGTATGTAAGAGCATAAACCCACTCCGTCCCGGTGTTTTCCTGCAGTCGACCAGCAGCACAGACACCCTCTTCAGACCCAGCAGTAAGTTACCAGGAGAGGCACGACCTGGGGACCCCAAGAGGGGGAGGGGGGAGGAGGGTTGGAGGGAGAGGGAGGAGGGGGGTGGGATAGGTGTTTCCTGTAAATCCCAAAAAGAGGGTAGTGGAGTTCAAGTTAGTACACTAAGGGTAAAACAACACAACAATGGTATGATGAGGTCTTGCATTTAAATGGGGACGGCCACAACGGAGTGGAAACAATGCCCCCTTGCTGTTTAAGACTTAATGGACACCAAATATATTTTTTTTCCAAACTCTGCTTCTTCATTCCGGTCCGTTGAACAACAGGAAGTTACCAAACCACAGAAGATGAAAATTGTGGTTTTCAACGATGGGTTTATGATATAGCTTGCAACTTGTAAACGATTACCCATTCCTAAAAGTGAGTACTACTTTCACAGCATGTTAAAAATAATATACATTGTCTGTTTGCTTGCTACACAGATTTGCAGCGCTCCAATATTGTAACTGTATGTAACACGCACGATATGAACCCGGGGCTCCCACGGGAGAAACCAATATCTTACACTTCAGACCAATAGGACATTCCCTATCGGGAAAAACGGCAAATTGATTTAGCTTATTTTTATTTTAGACCCCAATTACGTTTCTATGTGAGAATTCCAAGAATATTTTTGGGCATTGCTGGCGATGGAATCAGCCAATAACAAAAGGGATGGAAGTATAGACAGCGTTCCTTGATCTGATCTACAGGCTATTTGATCTGATCTACAGGATATGCATCAGACTATTTTGAAATGTTAACCTAATATAATACATTGCATTTAGAACGTCTACACTCCCTTGAACCTTTTTAACATTTTGTTACATTACAAAGTGGGATTTACATTTATTAAATTGTAATTGTTTGTAATTGATGTGCTAATTTAAATTGTCAATGTGGCTTTGATTGGATAGTTGATGTTACGTTGGTGTCACGATCGTCGTAGGAGTGAGTAGACCAAGGCGCAGCGTGTGAAACAAACATGACTTTAATTAGTTAAAGTTACAAACAAAACACGACTCGTGAAGTCCACGGTGCCACTGACCGAACACGGAACAAAAACCCACAAACACAAAGTGAAACACAGACAGTTAAATATGGCTCCCAATCAGAGACAACCAGCCGACAGCTGACACTCGTTGCCTCTGATTGGGAGTCACACAAGCAAACATAGAAACAGACAACCTAGAACACCCAAACAAAGAAACAGAACACATAGAATGAACACACCCTGGCTCAACATATAGAGTCCCAGAGCCAGGGTGTGACAGTACCCCCCCCCTAAAGGCGCGGACTGCGACCGCGCCTCAATAAGAGCTAAACAGGGGAGGGCTGGGTGGGCATACCTCCGCGGCGGCGGTTCTGGCTCCGGCCTTGCCCACCACCCTCCAATCAACCCCCCATAGCGCCCCTGATCCGGTCTGACCCCGCTGGCTGGATCTGGACTGGACATTGACGGAGCGGATTGCTTACGCTCCGTTGTGGAGCAGCTGACCGGTCTTACCAGGCTAACGACTCGCACCCCGGGCTTGGTGCGAGTAGCAGGAACGGGCTGAACCAGGCTGACGACTCGCACCCCTGGCTTGGTGCGAGTGGCAGGAACTGGCTGGACCAGGCTGACGACGCACCCCGTAGGCTTGGTGCGTGGAGCAGGGACAGGCCGGACAGGGCTGGCGACGCACACCGTAGGCTTGGTGCGTGGAGCAGGAACAGGCCGGGCAGGGCTGTCGACGCACACCGTAGGCTTGGTGCGTGGAGCAGGGACAGGCCGGACTGGGCTGGCGACGCACACCGTAGGCTTGGTGCGTGGAGCAGGAACAGGCCGGACTGGGCTATGGAGACCTGGAGTGAAGAGCTGCCACAACCCGTCCTGGCTGAATGCCTACCTTCACACACTGTGTGAGGCATCAGCACAGGACGTTCAGGGCTGTGTACCCGTACTGGCATAACAGCACGTGACACTGGCGCAGGATATCCGGGACCGAGGAGAGGCACTGGAGGCCACGAGCGCTGAGCCGGCACACTCCGTCCTGGCTGCATGCCCACCTTCGCACAACACGTGCGGGGTGCTCGCACAGGACGTACCGGACTATGCCGGACCACTCGTGGCACAGTGCGCAGCTCCGCATACCGCGGAACCTGCCCAGTCTCATGCTGCCATGCCTGAGTACGGGGAGTTGGCTCTGCTCTCCATCCAGGCTCCGCCAACCTGCCTTCTAGCCCCCAAAACCCGGTGGCCTTCTCTCCTCGTCTCCCATTTCGCCCTGTGGCAGCCTCCTGCTGCCCAGTCGCCCATGCCGTGTGCCCCCCCCCTAAACATTTCTTGGGGGTGCCTCTCGTCCGTCCGACGATGGCACTGCTGACGCCGCTGCTCCTCTCTCGCCAGGGCCTTGATCCTACCCCAAGGTCCCTTTCCCCCGAGCATGTCCTCCCAGGACCACGATTTGCCCACCTGGGCCATCGCTAGCCTCTCCATCTCCTTTCCTGGCGCTTCCTCCCATGTCCAGTCTGCCTGCTCCTGGACACGCTGCTTGGTCTTGGTATGGTGGGTTTTTCTGTCACGATCGTCGTAGGAGTGAGTAGACCAAGGCGCAGCGTGTGAAACAAACATGACTTTAATTAGTTAAAGTTACAAACAAAACACGACTCGTGAAGTCCACGGTGCCACTGACCGAACACGGAACAAAAACCCACAAACATAAAGTGAAACACAGACAGTTAAATATGGCTCCCAATCAGAGACAACCAGCCGACTGCTGACACTCGTTGCCTCTGATTGGGAGTCACACAAGCAAACATAGAAACAGACAACCTAGAACACCCAAACAAAGAAACAGAACACATAGAATGAACACACCCTGGCTCAACATATAGAGTCCCAGAGCCAGGGTGTGACAGTTGGAAAGCTTCATGTTGATGACAGTTTGCGATAGAACACATAAAAAAAGGGTGGGTGTCATGTTTTGGCTGACAAATATACTAAAATGTAATAACATCCAAACTATGAAATAACACATATGGAATAATGTTGTAACCAACAGTGTTAAACAAATCAGAATATATTCCAGGTGACTACCTCATGAAGCTGATTGAGAGAATGCCAAGAGAGTGCAAAGCTGTCATCAAGGCAAAGGGTGGCTATTTGAAGAATCTCAAACATCATATTTTGATTTGTTTAACACTTTCTTGGTTGCTACATGATTCCATATGTGTTATTTCATAGTTTTGATGTCTTCACTATTATTCTACAACGTAAAAATAAAGAAAAACCCTTGAATGAGTAGGTGTGTCCAAACTTTTGACTGGTACTGTATATATTTCTTTCCACTTTCAAATGGTACAACAAAGACGTTTGGAGGTAGAGGGCTGCGGGCTCTGACAGAGATCATTGCAGCGCGGTCCGTATTTTTTATGTTGCGGGCGGTCAGACAGAAAACGTTGTGATAAATATACTTGTCCCGCAGATTATTTGGAAACGGTGTCTTTCTGCTGTGTATGCGTTAGCCTAGCTATTGTACTAAAAGCACCTCTGTCGTATTATTCACACACTAGCCTACCAGGCTACCTATGAATGGGATAATAAATCACGTGGCAGTTATCTTTCAAAGGAAATTCACTTAAATATAATTAGGCTATAGTTTACTATAGTGTCTGTTAATAGAAAGAAGTTGGGGACACTCAACCAACGTGAGTCGAGGTGAAATCCCAAAATGTGATTATCAATATAAATCAAAAGGCGCAACATGGGAATCGAGCGTTGAGTCTTCTTCTTTTCAATATATATTAATTATCTATTTATTTGTCTCTGACTGAAAATATTCCCGCTCCTGAAAGATAGGCTATATCCTACATGCAAAACGTAGGTCAAGAGACAGTGCAACGGACCACTCATCTTTCTTGCTGCTCCTAATTCGGCAGCCACACCTCTCCTCTCCTCTCCTAGTTCGGCAGCCACACCTCTCCTCTCCTAGTTCGGCAGCCACACCTCTCCTCTCCTCTCCTAATTCGGCAGCCACACCTCTCCTCTCCTCTCCTAATTCGGCAGCCACACCTCTCCTCTCCTCTCCTAATTCGGCAGCCACACCTCTCCTCTCCTCTCCTCTCCTAGTTCGGCAGCCACAACTCTCCTAGTTCGGCAGCCTCTCCTCTCCTAGTTCGGCAGCCTCTCCTCTCCTCTACTAGTTCGGCAGCCACACCTCTCCTAGTTCGGCAGCCTCTCCTCTCCTCTCCTAGTTCAGCAGCCATACCTCTCCTCTCCTAGTTCGGCAGCCTCTCCTCTCCTCTACTAGTTCGGCAGCCTCTCCTCTCCTAGTTCGGCAGCCCCTCCTCTCCTCTCCTAGTTCGGCAGCCATACCTCTCCTCTCCTCTCCTAGTTCAGCAGCCTCTCCTCTCCTAGTTCAGCAGCCTCTCCTCTCCTAGTTCGGCAGCCTCTCCTCTCCTAGTTCGGCAGCCTCTCCTCTCCTAGTTCGGCAGCCTCTCCTCTCCTAGTTCGGCAGCCTCTCCTCTCCTAGTTCAGAATCATCTCCTAGTTGGGCGTGCCAGATTAGGTGAGCGTTTGGTCTCAATTAAATAGAGTAGTCTATATTTGAATGGATGGAGAAGCACGGGCAGTTATCTTCCCAAGGAAATGAACTTCCTAAATATTATTAGGCTATACAGTTCCTATGGAAAGTCTACACCCACTATAACTTTTTTCACATTTTGTTGCTTTAAAAAGTGGGATTGAAATAGATTTGATTATAATTTTTTGTAATTGAATTACACAAAATACTCCATAATGTGAAAGTGAAAACAAAATTCTACAAATTTGTACAAACAAATAAATAACTAAAATATAGTCATTGCATAAGTATTCACCCCCTTTGTTTAGTTAAGCCTAAATTAGTTCATAAGTAAAGTTGGTGTTAAGAAATCACATAATAAGTGATATGGACTGTAAACTAATAGCGGTTAACATGATTTTTTTGAATGACTAACCCTTCCTCTGTTAATAATGATGTTGTGTATGGGGTATTAAGCCACCCAGACACATCAAAGATGTTCACAATAATCCCCAATAATGACCACCTGCAACCCTGTACATGTGACTATTCACAATAATCCACAATAATTACCACCTGCAACCCTGTACATGTGACTATTCACAATAATGACCACCTGCAACCCTGTACATGTGACTATTCACAATAATCCCCAATAATAATGACCACCTGCAACCCTGTACATGTGACTATTCACAATAATCCCCAATAATAATGACCCCCTGCAACCCTGTACATGTGACTATTCACAATAATCCCCAATAATAATGACCCCCTGCAACCCTGTACATGTGACTATTCACAATAATCTCCAATAATAATGATCACCTGCAACCCTGTACATGTGACTATTCACAATAATCTCCAATAATAATGACCACCTGCAACCCTGTACATGTGACTATTCACAATAATCTCCAATAATGACCACCTGCAACAATTATTCACAATAATCACCAATAATGACCACCTGCAACCCTGTACATGTGACTATTCACAATAATCCCCAATAATGACCTGCAACCCTGTACATGTGACTATTCACAATAATCCACAATATTGACCTAAATGACAGAGAGAAAGGAGAATATCAATATTCCAAAACATCCATCTTGTTTGCAACAAGGCACTAAAGTAATACTGTTAAAAAATTAACACGCAAATGAACACACTTTTTGGGCCTAAATGCAAAGCCTTAAATTTGGGTCTAATCCAACATAATATCACTGAGTAACTGCCTCCTTATTTCCAAGCATGGTGATGGCTGCATCATGGTAAGGAAATGCTTGACATCGTCAAAGACTGGGGAGTTTTACAGGATGAAAAGAAACAGGATTTCCTAGAGGAAAGCCTGCTTCAGTCTGCTTTACACCAGACACTGGGAGAGGAATTCAGCTTTCAGCAAGACCGTAACCTACAACACTAAGCCACATCCAAATCTGTGGGAAGCTAAAAGGCTAGCTTGCTTACAGTTTTTAGCAAGCTGCTAGTAGAGTAGCCTACAGCCAACTGGCAAGCTGCTAGTAGAGTAGCCTACAGCCAACTGGCAAGCTGCTAGTAGAGTAGCCTACAGCCAACTGGCAAGCTGCTAGTAGAGTAGCCTACAGCCAACTGGCAAGCTGCTAGTAGAGTAGCCTACAGCCAACTGGCAAGCTGCTAATGGAGTAGCCTACAGCCAACTGGCAAGCTGCTAGTAGAGTAGCCTACAGCCAACTGGCAAGCTGCTAGTAGAGTAGCCTACAGCCAACTGGCAAGCTGCTAGTGGAGTAGCCTACAGCCAACTGGCAAGCTGCTAGTAGAGTAGCCTACAGCCAACTGGCAAGCTGCTAGTAGAGTAGCCTACAGCCAACTGGCTGTAACAAAATCTGGAAAAAGTCAAGGGGTCTGAATACTTCCCGAATGCAGTGTATACAATAGCTTTCAGCTAGATGAGGCAAACTTGACATTGACTGTGCTCATGACTAGATATGAGGAGTAGTTTGAAGCAAGCCAGAACATCACATTTGAGAAATACACGTTTTTCTCTCATGATCAGAAACAGGAAGTCAGTTTTGACCAGTACTTGGCTGAGCTGAACACAATGAGCAAAACGTGTGAATTTGAAAAATCTGAAAGACTCACTAAAGGAGGCAGGAGAGGCCCTTCCAGAGCTGCTGCCTGAAAAAGAGGGGGCAGGGCTGGAGTCAACAGACGTCGATGATGAGGAAGGAGATATACCCGAGGATTGTCCTGATGACTCACTCTTCTTCCCCAGCAAGGAAGAGATGGTTGAGGAAGGTGCCCCCAACAGATCATCCAGACGTGACACCCAATACAAGTGTGCCAAGTGTCAACGGACCTTCCACTATGAGAAGAGCTACCTGAAGCACATCAAGTAGGCCTCCTGTAGCTCAGCAGGTAGAGCATGGGGCTTGCAACGACAGGGTTGTGGGTTCAATTCCCACGGGGGGCCAGTATGAAAAATGTATGCACTCACTAACTGTACGTCGCTCTGGATAAGAGCGTCTGCTAAATGACTAAAATGTAAATGTAAATGAAAGGATAGTCTGAGGCATACTTGATAATGGACCCAATGAGAGATTGCTGCGTGAGCAAGATGTAACTTTGGATAAAGCAGTAAATACAGTACCAGTCAAAAGTTTGGACACACCTACTCATTCAAGGGTTTTTCTTTATTTTGAAAATGTTTTACATTGTAGAATAATAGTGAAGACATCAAAACTTCATACACATTTTACTGGTTGAAAAATGTGACGGTTTAGGTTAACTTTCAAAGTTACGTACTACGAAGAAAAAAACATTAATGCGCAGCTGGATGGAATTGAGCTAATGTTAACAATTAGGTAGGTAGCTGATAGTATGATGGATATTAGAAAGTGGCTTCGACAGGGCACAACGGCAGCATCGGATCAAAGCGGCGGGGAGAAGCCTGCCACAGAGGCCAAAGGCAAGGCCGCTGGGCCGACGCTAATCACCGAGGCAAAGGCCGCCGAGCCCAGCAGCAAAGGCACCTGAGCAACCGTCTTGCAGCCTGGTGAGGGATCTTACAAGCAAATACAATGGCAAAGAGTAGTGAGTAGTAATCTGAAAGAATATGTGGTGGATCTATATATGGATATGAGAGGGATCTTACAAGACAATTCCGTGGGGAACAAGAGACTGCTGAGGAGGTTCAACACAGCATCAAGGCGGCTACAACTCTTGAATCTGGGTAAGAACAGGCAGCCTGGCTGGGCTTGGGTTATTTTGTTATTTGCTAGCTTTTGGAAATGCGTGGCAAACGTCAGAAATAGGCGTAGAAGTGATTTTCTTTATTGGCGTTGCAGCCAAGTCTACTGCTTCATTTCTTTGATTGGATTGGAAATGTTTGGTTTATAATATAATTGGATTGTTTTATAATGTAGAAGAGGTGCTTTGCATTACATTGATGAGGGTGAGCAGACCTTGACCAATGGTTGAGTATTGATGTAGCTATACTGTTGCCATAAACAACTCGTAGTTATGGAATAGTAATTTCACTGTTATCATACGCAGCGTAGGACGGCACTCTTGTGGGAAGACAGCTTGGTAGCTGCGTCCAAGCTGCATTGTACCGATAAGTCGTTGGTAGTGCATTGTACATTATTGTTTGTTTTCCGCGATTGGAAATGCATTGTATTGCCATGAGAAAGTGTTATTACGGTAATTAGCAATTGCTTTGTATTGGATTGTTGGGTGTTGTGAGTGTAGCGTTGTCATGACTTGCTATTTATGAATTGTCCATGTTTGTAAAGCGGTGCAGTAGCCTGTATTCTTGCTGCAAGACAGCCGTGCGTGGCTGCAAATACATTGTGTGTAATTGTACTATCGATTATTATCCATCCTGTGTTAACAGCAAGCGAAAATAGTTGTGCCCCCTTAGTCATTTCTGATGCCCCCTTGCTGAGTTCATCCTGCTGCCGGGCCTGGCTACGAGTAACCAGCTAAACTACACAAATTATTTTCCAAAAGTCAAGGACCATTAAATGCGCGCAGTGTAAAAGCATGAAGCAGGCCA
This sequence comes from Coregonus lavaretus, assembly GCF_964263955.1. Taxonomy (NCBI): domain Eukaryota; kingdom Metazoa; phylum Chordata; class Actinopteri; order Salmoniformes; family Salmonidae; genus Coregonus; species Coregonus lavaretus. The sequence continues at coordinate 133,285 of NW_028156291.1, forward strand.
CAAAGACCCATTATAAAAATTGATTGCAGAGTTCAGGCGAAGTTAACTAGATGACAATGTTTATCTGTAGTCTACGGACCTTTTAGATCAGGGAAGTAGAGGACGGAGACGTTATATTTCAACATGTGACTCTCTGCCTAAAGTCACAAGACAAAATGGAGAATAGAGAACATGTGACTCCACCACTACAGTTCGACTGAAAAATAGGACTTCCGCCAACATACAAATAATACTCCAGGCGTAGGCTTCTGCTTAACTCATTTTCAAAAGTTACCGTCCGATAGCATTTTAACATTCCTCCTTTGTTCACTCTGCACGGAGCGTAACATTCCTCCTTTGTTCAATCATGTTGTCTGGTGTTCTACTCTGCACGGAGCATAAAGTCACAAGAGAAAAGAGCCAGGCTCCGTCTTCACTTCCGTTCAACTGAAACGTTGGGATTCGGCCAACATACAAATAATACTCCAGTCGTAGGAAGCCTTCTGCTTTTAGTAGCTCATTTTCTAAAGTTAACGCAGTTTCTCTGGACCCTACAAGGTTGGACTTTGGGCCTCTCCCTAAAATAAAATAAAATCGAATGTTTCAGCCAGATATCCACTCACAAACCGATCGCTGTACATCGTGCTGAAATAGCGACATGTCTATGCTGCTGCATGCCTAATTAAACTATGATAGGGTTCCTGTGTTGCAAGAGCATGTAAAGCTTTGCTTTAAATAATATATATAAAGGTTAATTGGTAGGCCTCTATTTGGTTGTCATTTTGTCATGTTAACATTTTACATTTTAGTCATTTAGCAGACGGTTTATCCAGAGCGACTTACAGTTCGTTAGTGCATACATTATTTTATTTTTTCATACTGCCCCCGTGGGAATCGAACCCACAACCCTGGCGTTGCTACCAACTGAACTACACGGGGCCTAACGTTTCACGAAATCTATACACGGTGTCATAATGCTGCAATTTTTTTAGACTGGTGGCAATAATGCCATTACTTGTTCAGTAATTAAAGCTGGACATTCAAATATTGCAGATTTTAAAATACATTACCCATGCATACTAATCAGCTACCAATTGATGTTTAAAATAATATACAACTGTCCTGTAGCTGCTACCTGAACCTGCATGACATGAACCCTCCTCGTGCTCTCTCCCAGCTTGGATAGAACGCTGTTGTGCGTAAAACCAGTCTATTAATGCCAAATAATACTGTCAGCACGCCCTCGAAACATTAGCTTACTAGGGATTGTTTCATTATTCAGTGTACTATCTATAGCTACTGTGCCTTCAGAATGGATTCATACCCCTTGACTTATTCCACATTTTGTTGTGCTACAGCCTGAATTCAAAATGAATCAAATAGTGTTTTACCCCCTTACACAATACCCCATAATGGCAAAGTGAAAACATGTTGTTAGACATTTTTGCAAATATATTGAAATTAAATACAGAAATATCCTATTTACATATATTACCGGTCAAATTTTTTAGAACACCTACTCATTCAAGGCTTTTTCTTCATTTTTACTATGTTCTATATTGTATAATAATAGTGAAGACATCAAAACTATGAAATAACACATATGGAATCATGTAGTAACCAAAAAAGTATTTGTATTCATTAGGGATCCCCATTAGCTGCTCCCAAGGCAGCAGCTACTCTTCATGGGGTCAAAAAAATATTTGTGATTCTTCAAATAGCCACCCTTTGCCTTGATGACAGCTTTGCACACACTTGACATTCTCTCAACCAGCTTCACGAGGTAGTCACCTGGAATGCATTTCAATAAACAGGTGTGCCTTCTTCAAAGTTAATTTGTGGAATTTCTTTCCTTCTTAATGCGTTTGATTCAATTAGTTGTGTTGTGACAAGGTAAGAGGGGGTATACAGAAGATACCCATATTTGGGAAAAGACCAAGTCCATATTATGGCAAGAACAGCTCACATAAGCAAAGAGAAACGACAGTCCATCATTACTTTAAGACATGAAGATCAGTCACTCAGAACTTTGAAAGTTTCTTAAAGTGCAGTCGCAAAAACCATCAAGCTCTATGATGAAACTGGCTCTCATGAGGACCGCCACAGGAATGGAAGACCCAGAGTTACCTCTGCTGCAGAGGATAAGTTCATTAGAGTTACCAGCCTCAGAAATTGCAGCCCAAATAAATGCTTCAGAGTTCAAGTCACAAACACATCTCAACATCAACTGTTCAGAGGGGACTGTGTGAATCAGTCCTTCGTGGTCGAACTGCTGCAAAGAAACCACTACCAAAGGACACCAATAATAAGAAGAGACTTGCTTGGGCCAAGAAACACGAGCAATGGACATTAGACCGGTGGAAATTTGTCCTTTGGTCTGTAGTCCAAATTGGAGATTTTTGGTTCAAACTGCTGTGTCAGTGTGAGACGCAGTGTGGGTGAACGGATCAAATCAAATCAAATCTTATTGGCCAAATGCACCGAATACAACAGGTGCAGACATTACAGTGAAATGCTTACTTACAGCCCTTAACCAACAGTGCATTTAATAAAATAAAAAAAGTAGAATAAATAAAATAACAAAAAAGTGTTGAGAAAAAAAGAGCAGAAGTAAAATAAAATAATAGTAGGGAGGCTTTATATACAGGGGGGTACAGGTGCAGAGTCAATGTGCGGGGGCACCGGCTAGTTGAGGTAGTTGAAGTAATATGTACATGTGGGTAGAGTTAAAGTGACTATGCATAAATAATTAACAGAGTAGCAGCAGCGTAAAAAGCTGGGATGGGGGGGCAGTGCAAATAGTCCGGGTAGCCATGATTAGCTGTTCAGGAGTCTTATGGCTTGGGGGTAGAAGCTGTTGAGAAGTCTTTTGGACCTAGACTTGGCACTCCGGTACCGCTTGCCGTGCGGTAGCAGAGAGAACAGTCTATGACTAGGGTGGCTGGAGTCTTTGACAATTTTGAGGGCCTTCCTCTGACACCGCCTGGTATAGAGGTCCTGGATGGCAGGAAGCTTGGCCCCAGTGATGTACTGGGCCGTACGCACTACCCTCTGTCGTGCCTTGCGGTCGGAGGCCAAGCAGTTGCCATAACAGTCTGAGATGCAACCAGTCAGTATGCTCTCGATTGTGCAGCTGTGTAATTTTTGGAGGATCTGAGGACCCATGCCAAATATTTTCAGTCTCCTGAGGGGGAATAGGCTTTGGCGGATGATCTCCGCATGTGTATTTCCCACCGTAAAGCATGGAGGAGGAGGTGTTATGGTGTGGGGTTGCTTTGCTGGTGACACTGTCTGTGATTTATTTAAAATTCAAGGCACACTTAACCAGCATGGCTACCACAGCATTCTGCAGCAATACACCATCCCATCTGGTTTGAACTTAGTTGGACTATCATTTGTTTTTCAACAGGACAATGACCCACTTCCAGGCTGTGTAAGGGCTAATTTACCAAGGAAAGTGATGTAACTGCTGCATCAGATAACCAGGCCTCCACAATCCCCCAACCTCAACCAAATTGAGATGGTTTGGGATGAGTCGGACCGCAGAGTGAAGGAAAAGCAGCCAACAAGTGCTCATCATATGTGGGAACTCATTTTACATATTACATTTTAGTCATTTAGCAGACGCTCTTATCCAGAGCGACTTACAGGAGCAATTAGGGTTAAGTGCCTTGCTCAAGGGCAAATTTTTACGTCATTTAGCAGACGCTCTTATCCAGAGCGACTTACAAATTGGTGCATTCACCCTATAGCCAGTGGGATAACAACTTTACATTTTTTTTTGGGGGGGGGGGGGGGGGGGGGGTTAGAAGGATTACTTTATCCTATTCCTATTCCTTAAAGAGGTGGGATTTCAAATGTCTCCGGAAGGTGGTGAGTGACTCCGCTGTCCTGGCGTCGTGAGGGAGCTTGTTCCACCATTGGGGTGCCAGAGCAGCGAGCAGTTTTGACTGGGGTGAGCGGGAACTATGCTTCCGCAGAGGAAGGGGAGCCAGCAGGCCAGAGGTGGATGAACGCAATGCCCTCGTTTGGGTGTAGGGACTGATCAGAGCCTGAAGGTACGGAGGTGCCGTTCCCCTCACTGCTCCATAGGCAAGCACCATGGTCTTGTAACGGATGCGAGCTTCAACTGGAAGCCAGTGGAGTGTGCGGAGGAGCGGGGTGACGTGAGAGAACTTGGGAAGGTTGAACACCAGACGGGCTGCGGCATTCTGGATGAGTTGTAGGGGTTTAATGGCACAGGCAGGGAGCCCAGCCAACAGCGAGTTGCAGTAATCCAGACGGGAGATGACAAGTGCCTGGACTAGGACCTGTGCCGCTTCCTGTGTAAGGCAGGGTCGTACTCTCCGAATGTTGTAGAGCATGAACCTGCAGGATCGGGTCACCGCCTTGATGTTAGCGGAGAACGACAGGGTGTTGTCCAGGGTCACGCCAAGGCTCTTCGCACTCTGGGAGGAGGACACAACGGAGTTGTCAACCGTGATGGCGAGATCATGGAACGGGCAGTCCTTCCCCGGGAGGGAGAGCAGCTCCGTCTTGCCAGGGTTCAGCTTGAGGTGGTGATCCGTCATCCATACTGATATGTCTGCCAGACATGCAGAGATGCGATTCGCCACCTGGTTATCAGAAGGGGGAAAGGAGAAGATTAGTTGTGTATCGTCAGCGTAGCAATGATAGGAGAGGCCATGTGAGAATATGACAGAGCCAAGTGACTTGGTGTATAGGGAGAAAAGGAGAGGGCCTAGAACTGAGCCCTGGGGGACACCAGTGGTGAGAGCACATGGTGCGGAGACAGCTTCTCGCCACGCCACTTGGTAGGAGCGACCGGTCAGGTAGGACGCAATCCAGGAGTGAGCCGCGCCGGAGATGCCCAGCTCGGAGAGGGTGGAGAGGAGGATCTGATGGTTCACAGTATCAAAGGCAGCAGACAGGTCTAGAAGGACAAGAGCAGAGGAGAGAGAGTTAGCTTTAGCAGTGCGGAGAGCCTCCGTGACACAGAGAAGAGCAGTCTCAGTTGAATGACCAGTCCTGAAACCTGACTGGTTTGGATCAAGAAGGTCATTCTGAGAGAGATAGCAAGAGAGTTGGCTAAAGACGGCGCGCTCAATAGTTTTGGAAAGAAAAGAAAGAAGGGATACTGGTCTGTAGTTGTTGACATCAGTGGGATCGAGTGTTGGTTTTTTGAGAAGGGGTGCAACTCTCGCTCTCTTGAAGACGGAAGGGACATAGCCAGCGGTCAAGGATGAGTTGATCAGCGAGGTGAGGTAGGGGAGAAGGTCACCGGAGATGGTCTGGAGAAGAGAGGAGGGGATGGGGTCAAGCGGGCAGGTTGTTGGGCGGCCTGCAGTCACTAGTCGCAAGATTTTATCTGGAGAGAGAGGGGAGAAAGAAGTCAAAGCATAGGGTAGGGCAGTGTGAGCAGGACCAGCAGTGACATTAGACTTAACAAACGAGGATCGGATGTCGTCAACCTTCTTTTCAAAGTGGTTGACGAAGTCATCCACAGAGAGGGAGGAGGGGGGGGGTGGGGGGTGGGGGGGAGGATTCAGCAGTGAGGAGAATGTGGCAAAGAGCTTCCTAGGGTTAGAGGCAGATGCTTGGAATTTAGAGTGGTAGAAAGTGGCCTTAGCAGCAGAAACAGATGAAGAAAATGTAGAGAGGAGGGAGTGAAAAGATGCCAGGTCGGCAGGGAGTTTAGTTTTCTTCCATTTCCGCTCAGCTGCCCGGAGCTCTGTTCTGTGAGCTCGCAATGAGTCGTCAAGCCACGGAGCTGGAGGGGAGGACCGAGCCGGCCGGGAGGATAGGGGACACAGGGAGTCAAAGGATGCAGAAAGGGAGGAGAGGAGGGTTGAGGAGGCAGAATCAGGAGATTGGAGGGAGAAGGATTGAGCAGAGGGAAGAGATGATAGGATGGAAGAGGAGAGAGTAGTGGGAGAGAGAGAGCGAAGGTTGCGGTGGCGCGTTACCATCTGTGTAGGGGCAGAGTGAGTAGTGTTGGAGGAGAGCGAGAGAGAAAAGGATACAAAGTAGTGGTCGGAGACATGGAGGGGAGTTGCAGTGAGATTAGTAGAAGAGCAACATCTAGTAAAGATGAAGTCAAGCGTATTGCCTGCCTTGTGAGTAGGGGGGGACGGTGAGAGGGTGAGGTCAAAAGAGGAGAGGAGTGGAAAGAAGGAGGCAGAGAGAAATGAGTCAAATGTAGACGTAGGGAGGTTGAAATCCCCCAAAACTGTGAAGGGTGAGCCATCCTCAGGAAAGGAACTTATCAAGGCGTCAAGCTCATTGATGAACTCTCCAAGGGAACCTGGAAGGCGATAGATGACAAGGATATTAAGCTTAAATGGGCTAGTGACTGTGACAGCATGGAATTCAAATGAGGAGATAGACAGATGGGTTAGGGGAAAAATTGAGAATGACCACTTGGGAGAGATGATGATTCCTGTGCCACCACCCCTCTGACCAGATGCTCTCGGGTATGCGAGAACACATGGTCAGACGAGGAGAGAGCAGTAGGAGTAGCAGTGTTTTCGGTGGTAATCCATGTTTCCGTCAGCGCCAGGAAGTCGAGGGACTGGAGGGTAGCATAGGCTGGGACGAAGTCAGCCTTGTTGGCAGCAGAACGGCAGTTCCAGAGGCTGCCTGAGACCTGGAACTCCAGGTGTGTGGTGCGTGCAGGGACCACCAGGTTAGAGAGGCAGCAGCCGCGCGGTGTGAGGCGTTTGTGTAGCCTGTGCGGAGAGGAGAGAACAGGGATAGGCAGAGGCATAGTTGACAGGCTGTAGCAGATGGCTACAATAATGCAGAGGAGATCGGAATGAAATGAACTAAACATCTGGGAAAGGAGAGAGCAAGGCCTCCCTCACCAAATTTTTTTTTAACTCTCCCAACTTCCACCTCGGAAACTATAATTGTTTCACTGAACCACCCGAATAAAACTCTCCCAACTTCCACTTTAGAAGTTAGAATTGTTGTAAACTACAATGGTTCAATGTTTCAAGGACTAGACTCAACTTACTTTATTCAGCTAGCTAACTATGACGCCATAACTAACTAGCATGCTAGCATCCAACAACACACAGTTTAGCACCAATACTTGGTTACGCGGACTACCAATAGTGTGTTAACACACTAAACAGATAATTCGTGTCCGTGTCTAGTTCTTTCATAACGCAGCAATGATTAAACGTTGGCTAGCTAGCACAGAGATATTGTATTTAGCTACCACAGTACAGCCAGCTGGTACAAAAGTAACCTACAGTAACTACATAAAACAACCACCCACTACAGCCCACGATGCCTACCTATAATACCTAATAATATACAGCCCACGATGCCTACCTATAATACCTAACTACAATCTAAATACATAGTTTAAGCCTTACTCGACAAAGCCCAAGCTATGTATGAAGCCAAACCTACCATAACGCATAACGCAGATTAAACGTTGGCTAGCTAGCACAAAGATATTGTATCTAGCTACCACAGTACAGCCAGCTGATAGTGCTGGCTAGCTAGCAATGGCTGCTGTGTTGACTTTGTTTGAAAAACGGCATCGCTGCGAACGAATGTAGCTGGCTAAAAGGATATTCAAGACTGTTGGAAAAGCATTCCAGGTGAAGCTGGTTGAGAGAATGACAAGAGTGTGCAAAGCTGTCATCAAGGCAAAGGGTGGCTATTTGAAGAATCTCAAATATAAAACATATTTTGATTTGTTTAACACTTTTTTGGTTACTACCTGATTCCATATGTGTTATTTCATATTTTTGATGTCTTCACTATTAGTCTACAATGTAGAAAATAGTCAAATTAAAGAAAAACCCTTAAATGATTAGGTGTTCTAAATATGTTGACCGGTAGTGTAAGTATTCACACCCGAGTCAATACTTTATAGAAGCACCTTTTAGCAGCAGTTACAGCTGAGTCTTTCTGGGTAAGTCTCTAAGAGCTTTCTAAACCTGGATTGTGCAACATTTCCCCATTATTATTTTACAACTTCTTCACGCTCCGTCAAATTGGTTGTTGATTGTTGCTAGACAACAGTGTCCGTAAGTGCCGTTTAAGATGAGGGAGGACCATTATTTATTTTTTAATGAGCATGGCCTTATTTCTATTACAGCATGTTGGATGACTGTCATTCATATTCCATTCACCCAGTTCAATGTAACATCGATAGGTTTAGGGTACTACATGATACTCAACATTTCCCAATACCCATCATGAGGTTGCTACAACCTAGTCTATGAATGAAAGTTTACAACGTAGGTGACATACGGACAGTGACTCAATACCGCCTTGCACACTCTTGCCTGCAAATAGCTTATCTAGGGTGTAATAATTTGTCCAACAGTTGCAAACAAGAGTTTCTAATGGTCAAATTCAGATATGTTTATATGTTTGAGCTGGGTGTTTGAGTAAATAAACTAGCCAGCTAGCTAACATAGCATCCCTCTGTTTGAGCTGGGTGTTTGAGTAACTAAACTTGCCAGCTAGCTAACATTGCATCACTCTGTTGGAGCAGCGTGTTTGAGTAACTAAACTAGCCAGCTAGCTTGATGGGAGTTGTGCTGTTGAGGCTACTGTAGACCTTCATTGCAAAACAGTGTGTTTTAATCAATTATTTTGGTGACAGGTGAATATATTTAGTATAGTTTTATCTATAAAGGATGACTTTTTCAATGTTTTACAATTTTTATGAAATTCACTGAGGATGATGGTTCTCATCCCTTTCCTACTCAGAGGAGCCTCCACTGCTAGACAAACATTTTCAGGTCTTGCCATAGATTTTCAAGTAGATTTAAGTCAAAATTGTAACTCGGCCACTCAAGAACATTCGTTATCTTCTTGGTAAGCAACTCCAGCGTAGATTTGGCCTTGTGTTTTAGGTTATTGTCCTGCTGAAAGGTGAATGCATCTCCCAGTGTCTGGTGGAAGCAGACTGAACCAGGTTTTCCTCTAGGATTTTGCCTGTGCTTAGCACCATTCCATTTATTTTTATCCTGAAAAACTCCCCAGTCCTTAATGATTACAAGCATACCCATAACATGATGCAGCCACCACTAAGCTTGAACATTTGAAAAGTGGTAGTCAGTAATGTGTTCGATTGGATTTGCCCCTAACATAACACTTTGTATTCAGGACAAAAAGTTAATTGCTTTGCCACATTTTTTTGCATTATTACTTTAGTTCCTTGTTGCAAACAGGATGCATGTTTTGGAATATTTTTATTATGTACAGGCTTCCTTCTTTTCACTCTGTCATTTAGGTTAGTATTGTGGAGTAACTACAATGTTGTTGATCCATTCTCAGTTTTCTCCTATCACAGCCATTAAACTCTGTAACTGTTTAAAAGTCAGCATTAGCCTCATGGTGAAATCCCTGAATGGTTTCCTTCCTCTCCGGCAACTGAGTTAGGAAGGATGTCTATCTTTGTAGTGGCTGGGTATATATTGATACACCATCCAAAGTGTAATGAATGAAGGAATATTCAATGTCGTCTACCCATAGGTGCCCTTCCATGCGAGGCATTGGAAAACTTCCCTGGTCTTTGTGGTTGAATCTCTCCGGCAACGTTAGTTGTGTGTTATTCATCATGTTAGAGAACAGCTATTAGTTGTACAATAATCCATGGGGTTGAGTGTCTTGTTGTTTCAATTCAATACCATCATAGACTGATATGATTGAAATCTCTATCTTACCTTATAGGCCTAACTCAATATTAGGGACCTAATAACACCATAGAGAATCAAATCAAGCTTTATTTATACAGCACATTTCAGACATGGAATTGAACACAATGTGCTTCACAGGAAAAACACTAATAAAAACAATTAAAATAAAACTAAATATTTACTGCACAAATATAAGAGGATAAAAAAAAACTAAAGAATTACAATAAAAAATGCACGACTAAAAAGCACCCTGATGAAAAGCACCACTAAAAAGGTGTGTTTTAAGATCTCTTTTTAAAAATGCCACAGTTTCCTTCCCCCTCAGGTTCTCTGGCTATTCCAGAGGCTGGGAGGCATAGTAACTAAAGGCTGACTCTCCATGCCTCTTGGTCCTAGGCTTTGGGATAGTTAAAACTCACTGCTGTTAATCAGATATCCACCCTCAGGCCTGGAAATACATCCACAGGTACACCTCCAATTGACTCAAATTATGTCAATTAGCCTATCAGAAGCTTCTAAAACCATGACATAATTTTCTGGAATTTTCCAAGCTGTTTAAAGCCACAGTCAACATAGTGTATGTAAACTTCTGACCTGCTGGAATTGTGATACAGTGAATTATAAGTTAAATAATCTGTCTGTAAACAATTGTTGGAAAAATTACTTGTGTCACGCACAATGTAGATGTCCTAACCGACTTGCCATAACTATAGTTTGTTAACAAGAAATTTGAGGAGTGGTTGAAAAACGACTTTTAATGACTCCAACCTAAGTGTATGTAAACTTCCGACTTCAACTGTATATGACATGTAATAACTAGTAAGCACACAGACTGGGTTTAAAACCCTGCTGTTAATATACAGTCGTGGTCAAAAGTTTTGAGAATTACACAAATATAAATTTTCACAGTCTGCTGCCTCAGTTTTTATGATGGCAATTTGCACAGTGGGGGAAAAAAGTATTTAGTCAGCCACCAATTGTGCAAAAAAAAAAACATCAGGGACAGACTGATATTCTGCAAAAGGTACAGGGATTGAACTGCTGAGGACTGGGGTAAAGTCATTTTTTCTTTGCCATGAAAATGAACTTAATCCCCAAAAAACATTTCCACTGCATTTCAGCCCTGCCACAAAAGGACCAGCTGACATGTCAGTGATTCTCTCTTTAATACAGAGGTGAGAGTGTTGATGAGGACAAGGCTGGAGATCACCCTGTCATGCTGATTGAGTTAGAATAACAGACTGGAAGCTTTAAAAAGGAGGGTGGTGCTTGAAATCATTGTTCTTCCTCTGTTAGCCATGGTTACCTGAATGGAAACACGTGCCGTCATCATTGCTTTGCACAAAAAGGGCTTCACAGGCAAGGATATTGCTGCTAGTAAGATTGCACCTAAATCAACCATTTATTGGATCATCAAGAACTTCAAGGAGAGAGGTTCAATTGTTGTGAAGGCTTCATGGCGCCTAAGAAAATCCAGCAAGCGCCAGGACCGTCTCCTAAAGTTGATTCAGCTGCGGGATCGGGGCACCACCAGTGCAGAGCTGGCTCAGGAATGGAAGCAGGCAGGTGTGAGTGTATCTGCACGCACAGTGAGGCGAAGACTTTTGGAGGATGGCCTGGTGTCAAGAAGGGCAGCGAGGAAGCCACTACTCTCCAGGAAAAACATCAGGGACAGACTGATATTCTGCAAAAGGTACAGGGATTGAATTGCTGAGGACTGGGGTAAAGTCATTTTCTCTGATGAATCCCCGTTCCGATTGTTTGGGGCATCCGGAAAAAAGCTTGTCCGGAGAAGACAAGGTGAGCGCTACCATCAGTCCTGTGTCATGCCAACAGTAAAGCATCCTGAGGCAATTCATTTGTGGGGTTGCTTCTCAGCCAAGGGAGTGGGCTCACTCACAATTGAGAGCAACTTCTCCCAACCATCCAAGATCAGTTTGGTGACGAACAATGTCTTCTCCAGCATGATGGAACACCTTGCCATAAGGCAAAGGTGATAACCAAGTGGCTCGGGGAACAAAACATTGAAATGTTGGGTCCATAGGCAAGGAAACTCCCCAGAACTTAATCCCACAAATTCTGACAAACACCAAGCATTGATTAGGCAAGAATGGGCTGCCATCAGTCAGGATGTGGCCCAGAAGTTAATTGACAGCATGCCATTGCAGAGGTCTTGAAATAGAAGGGTCAACACTGCAAATATTAACTCATTGCATAAACTTCATGTAATTGTCAATAAAAGCCTTTGACACTTATGGAATGCTTGTAATTATACTTCAGTATACCATAGCAACATCTGAGAAAAATATCTAAAAACACTGAAGCAGCAAATGTTGTGGTTTGTTTGTTTGCTAGCAAGCTACCAAGGCTTCTGATGAGTCCGTGTTGTTGTTGAAAAAGCGTCCTGTCCACTGGAGGAAACAGCTCTTGAAAGACTCACATCGTCATCTGCTGACGGGAGTGGGTAACGCAGTTTGGGAAAATATTCACTACACTGTGTTCATTCTGCCAAACAATATCATGTCATTTCAAAATAAGGTGAGTTGGCTGATAGACAGGGTTGATCATGGTGATGGTGAATTGTCCTCAGACATTGTTATCAGTCTTCAGATCCCTCTAGCTTGCTCGCTATGCAAACCAAAGAAATCTACCTGCCAACATTTCTGTAATCTCTGGTGAACAGACCCAACTGGTATCGTAGCATCTGTCAACAGACTGTGGGACGGCAGCGACTTAAGGGACTTTTCTGACCACATCCCAACTAGTCAACATGTTAAACGGACCCTTGCCTTAACCCTAACGATAGACTTGCAGAGAGAGGGGGAGGAGCTACCGCCCTGCTTTCTCTGAGCTGACCAATCTTGTTGTTGGGAAACACCCACACCATTCTGTTGTTGGGGTACGTACGCCCACACCATTCAAACAGACTATTTCACTCACATTGCAATTAATAGAAATCAGGAAATAATGGATAGTTAAAGTTTTCAGAGGGTGGACCCCTTGTTGACAGTACACCAAATTACACTAAGGAAGGCCACATTAAGAACGCTTGAGGTGGCAAAACTCACCCTGTAGCGCTTCTCTCCGGTGTGTGTACACTAGTCTACCATTAACTGGATTGAGCTACAAAAGTGGAAAGGTTACCCAACAGTGTGGTGTTTTCTCTTGTGTAAAGCCAGGCTTCCTGACTGAGTGAATCTCTTCCGACACTGATCACAACCAAAAGGCTTCTCTCCTGTGTGTGTTCTCTGGTGTACTAGAAGTATGTTTGAAGTGGTGAAGCTCATTCCACAGTCTGAGCAGTGGTAAGGCTTCTCTCATGTGTGTATTCTCTTATGTAAAGCCAGGTTTCCTGACTGAGCGAATCTCTTCCCACACTGATCACAGCTATAAGGTTTCTCTCCTGTGTGTGTTCTCTTGTGTCCAGCCAGGTTCCCTGACCGAGTGAATCTCTTCCCACACTGATCACAACCAAAAGGCTTCTCTCCTGTGTGTATTCTCTTGTGTAAAGCCAGGCTTCCTGACTGAGTGAATCTCTTCCCACACTGATCACAACCAAAAGGCTTCTCTCCTGTGTGTATTCTCTTGTGTAAAGCCAGGTGTCCTGACTGAGTGAATCTCTTTCCACACTGATCACAACCAAAAGGCTTCTCTCCTGTGTGTATTCTCATGTGTCCAACCAGGCTTCCTGAATGAGTGAATCTCTTCCCACACTAATCACAACCAAAAGGCTTCTCTCCTGTGTGTTTTCTCATGTGTCCAACCAGGCTTCCTGACTGAGTGAATCTCTTCCCACACTGATCACAACCAAAAGGCTTCTCTCCTGTGTGTATTCTCTTGTGTAAAGCCAGGTTTCCTGAGTGAGTGAATCTCTTCCCACACTGATCACAACCAAAAGGCTTCTCTCCTGTGTGTGTTATCTGGTGTACTAGAAGTCCTTTTGAAGTGGTTAAGCTCATTCCACAGTCTGAGCAGTGGTAAGGCTTCTCTCCTGTGTGTATTCTCTTGTGTAACTCCAGGCTTCCTGAATGAGTGAATCTCTTCCCACATTGGTCACAGCTATAAGGTTTCTCTCCTGTGTGTATTCTCTTGTGTAAAGCCAGGTGTTTGTGAATCTCTTCCCACACTGATCACAACCAAAAGGCTTCTCTCCTGTGTGTATTCTCTTGTGTCCAGCCAGGCTTCCTGACTGAGTGAATCTCTTCCCACACTGATCACAACCAAAAGGCTTCTCGCCTGTGTGTGTTCTCTGGTGTACTAGAAGTCCTTTTGAAGTGGTTAAGCTCATTCCACAGTCTGAGCAGTGGTAAGGCTTATCTCCTGTGTGTATTCTCTTGTGTAACTCCAGGCTTCCTGAATGAGTGAATCTCTTCCCACACTGATCACAACCAAAAGGCTTCTCTCCTGTGTGTATTCTCTTGTGTCTAGCCAGGTGTCCTGACTGAGTGAATCTCTTCCCACACTGATCACAACCAAAAGGCATCTCTCCTGTGTGTGTTCTTTGGTGTTCTAGAAGTTCGTTTGAAATGGTGAAGCTCATTCCACAGTCTGAGCAGTGGTAAGGCTTCTCTCCTGTGTGTATTCTCTTGTGTCTAGCCAGGTTTCCTGAGTGAGTGAATCTCTTCCCACACTGATTACAACCAAAAGGCTTCTCTCCTGTGTGTATTATCTTGTGTAAAGCCAGGTTTCCTGAGTGAGTGAATCTCTTCCCACATTGATCACAACCAAAAGGCTTCTCTCCTGTGTGTATTCTCTTGTGGAAAGCCAGGTTTCCTGACTGAGTGAATCTCTTCCCACACTGATCACAACCAAAAGGCTTCTCTCCAGTGTGTGTTCTCTGGTGTGTTACCAGAGACTGGTCTGATCTAGGAAATCTTTTCCCACATTGATCACAGCTGTAAAGCTTCTCTCCTGTGTGTATTCTCTTGTGCATTTTAAGTTTTGCTGAAGAGGTGAAACTCTTTCCAAAGTCAAAGCAGCAGTGAGGTTTCTTCCCTGTAAGTCTCTGCTGGTGTTTCTTGAGGTGTTCTGATCTGGAGAGACTCTTCTCTGTCTCATCAGCATCATGATGTTGGTTAGCCTCCCCAGATGATAAGCCCCTTCTACTGAGAGAGCGACGGTTAGGGCTGTCCCCTGTGAAACAAAGACAGACAGTTAGGGTTCCTTCTTCATATCGAAGTTAGTTCAAGGTCCAGCTTTCCAAACTCTTGTGATTAGATTTGAGCATTTTGGATGGGTTAAAATCATCAATGTAACCAATGGGGTAGGAGTGCTTCTAATGAGTCTACATTTTAAGAAGGTATTTAATGGTAATTAAGGACATCTAGGGAGTGTCCCAAAATAAATGTATGTAAGTGCATAAACCCACTCAGTCCCGGTGTTTTCCTGCAGTCGACCAGCAGCACAGACACCCTCTCCAGACCCAGCAGTAAGTTACCAGGAGAGGCACGACCTGGGGACCCCAAGAGGGGGAGGGGGGAGGAGGGTTGGAGGGAGAGGGAGGAGTGGGGTGGGATAGGTGTTTCCTGTAAATCCCAAAAAGAGGGTAGTGGAGTTCAAGTTAGTACACTAAGGGTAAAACAACACAACAATGGTATGATGAGGTCTTGCATTTAAATGGGGACGCCACAACGGAGTGGTAACAATGCCCCCTTGCTGTTTAAGACTTAATGGACACCAAATACATTTTTTCCCAAACTCTGCTTCTTCATTCCGGTCCGTTGAACAACAGGAAGTTACCAAACCACAGAAGATGAAAAATGTGGTTTTCAACGATGGGTTTATGATATAGCTTGCAACTTGTAAACGATTACCCATTCCTAAAAGTGAGTACTACTTTCACAGCATGTTAAAAATAATACACATCGTCTGTTTGCTTGCTACACAGATTTGCAGTGCTCAAATATTGTAACACGCACGATATGAACCCGGGGCTCCCACGGGAGAAACCAATATCTTACACTTCAGACCAATAGGACATTCCCTATCGGGAAAAAGGGCAAATTGATTTAGCTTATTTTTAAATTAGACCCCAATTACGTTTCTATGTGAGAATTTCAAGAATATTTTTGGGCATTGCTGGCGATGGAATCAGCCAATAACAAAAGGGATGGAAGTATAGACATCGTTCCTTGATCTGATCTACAGGCCATTTGATCGTATCTACAGGATATGCATCAGACTATTTTGAAATGTTAACCTAATATAATACATTGCCTTTAGAACGTCTGCACTCCCTTGAACCTTTTTCACATTTTGTTACGTTACAAAGTAGGATTGAAATATATTAAATTGTAATTTTTTGTAATTGATGCTAATTTAAATTGTCAATGTGGCTTTGATTGGATAGTTGATGTTACGTTGGAAAGCTTCATGTTGATGACAGTTTGCGATAGAACACATAAAAAAAGGGTGGGTGTCATGTTTTGGCTGACAAATGTACTAAAATGTAATAACATCCAAACTATGAAATAACACATATGGAATAATGTTGTAACCAACAAAGTGTTAAACAAATCAGAATATATTCCAGGTGACTACCTCATGAAGCTGGTTGAGAGAATGGCAAGAGAGTGCAAAGCTGTCATCAAGGCAAAGGGTGGCTATTTGAAGAATCTCAAACATCATATTTTGATTTGTTTAACACTTTCTTGGTTACTACATCATTCCATATGTGTTATTTCATAGTTTTGATGTCTTCACTATTATTCTACAACGTAAAAATAAAGAAAAACCCTTGAATGAGTAGGTGTGTCCAAACTTTTGACTGGAACTGTATATATTTTTTTCCACTTTCAAATGGTACAACAAAGACGTTTGGAGGTAGAGGGCTGCTGGCTCCGACAGAGATCATTGAAGCGTGGTCCGTATTTCTCATGTTGCGGGCGGTCAGACAGAAAACGTTGTGATAAATATACTTGTCCCGCAGATTATTCG
>NW_028156290.1:5000-33830 GCF_964263955.1 Coregonus lavaretus
CTTGGGGGGAAAAGGGAATAACATCAGAGAAGAGAGCGCCCACTGACGGTTAACAGATGTGGTTGAAGAAACGTGTAACAGAGGGTATATAAGTGAGATATGTTCTTTGTTCAGTAGTTCAGAATAGCAAGAGGCAGAGCCCTGTCTGTCTGTTATATCGAACCATGGTACCTATTAAATATTAAATGAACTCCCCAACTAAGTGTTAAATATCTTCTTGCGTCATGAATTACTTGATACCAGAGAAACTCATCACAACACCTACTTTTCCCACTGACATGGTATAAACAGCTCCTCAGGCTTCACTGTCATGGTGCACAGTCAGCACACAACACTATGCTCATCATGTCTTAGCAGGATCAGATGGTGACAGCTGTCACAGCAGGATCAGACAGCCAGGGAAGACCAGTCTACGGAGCTCAGGGGAATTTGACAGTATATTAACAATATCAGTGAATGATATAAAGTTCCATCTTGAATTGACGGGTAGACCTACAGTAGCCACAGGACAGCAGCTTAAAGCTATAGTCTGGGATCTGGGAATAATGGTCATTTCAATTATTGAACCATTGATTCTATTCTTGGATAATATAATGTGTAAATGTACACCAAGGTAATTCTTTGTCATGCCTCATTTTAGGAGGATCAGGTGGTGACGGGGGTCTCAGCAGGGTCAGGCAGCCAGGGAAGACCAGTCTGGGCCGGAGCTGAGGTGATTGTTTGCAGATGCAACACTTTATTCTCTCTGTGCAGCAAACACTGGACAAGCAAGATGCTTCAAAGATTGAAACGATTTTAAGGAAGTCTGACAAACCTCTAAAGTTGATATCCAAACTGTATCAGGGGTTGATAGAGGCTTTTCCCGATAACACAAAACATGTAAAACAAAAATATTAGGAAGACCTGGGAGACGCTATTGATGATGATGAATGGATACAGATATGTTTGAATGCCCAGTCATGTTCACATAATCTCAGACATAAATTACTGCGGTTTAAGACCATCCATAGAACGTACTATATGCCAATGAAACTGAATAACATGCACTCAGAAATGTAATTCCTCTGCTGGAGGTGTAAAACCCAAAAGGGGACATATTTGCATATGTTATGGACTTGTGAAGGCTGGCTGAATTCTGGCAGCATGATTATCCTTCTCCCCTTTTTGTTTGCTTGTAAATGTTGATCCTGGAGATTGTGTAACCAAGCATCTAAGAAATGCATTGCCATTAATTGGAAGGTTGGTTATCCTCCCACAAAGTCACAATGGATGGCAGAAATGTCAAGTTATGCATCACTAGATTAGATGTATTAAAAGATTAAGGGTACACTGGGCAACTTTCATAAGGTCTGGATGCCTTCTATGGAATACAGTACGACTAAAGGAGTCTGTCCTGAAAACAGGCCCACGTCAGGGGAGGTCTGGATGCCTTCTATGGAATACAGTACGACTAAAGGAGTCTGTCCTGAAAACAGGCCCACGTCAGGGGAGGTCTGGATGCCTTCTATGGAATACAGTACGACTAAAGGAGTCTGTACTGAAAACAGGCCCACGTCAGGGGAGGTCTGGATGCCTTCTATGGAATACAGTACGACTAAAGGAGTCTGTCCTGAAAACAGGCCCACGTCAGGGGAGGTCTGGATGCCTTCTATGGAATACAGTACGACTAAAGGAGTCTGTCCTGAAAAAAGGCCCACGTCAGGGGAGGTCTGGATGCCTTCTATGGAATACAGTACGACTAAAGGAGTCTGTCCTGAAAACAGGCCCACGTCAGGGGAGGTCTGGATGCCTTCTATGGAATAGAGTACGACTAAAGGAGTCTGTCCTGAAAACAGGCCCACGTCAGGGGAGGTCTGGATGCCTTCTATGGAATACAGTACGACTAAAGGAGTCTGTCCTGAAAACAGGCCCACGTCAGGGGAGGTCTGGATGCCTTCTATGGAATACAGTACGACTAAAGGAGTCTGTCCTGAAAACAGGCCCACGTCAGGGGAGGTCTGGATGCCTTCTATGGAATACAGTACGACTAAAGGAGTCTGTCCTGAAAACAGGCCCACGTCAGGGGAGGTCTGGATGCCTTCTATGGAATACAGTACGACTAAAGGAGTCTGTCCTGAAAACAGGCCCACGTCAGGGGAGGTCTGGATGCCTTCTATGGAATACAGTACGACTAAAGGAGTCTGTCCTGAAAACAGGCCCACGTCAGGGGAGGTCTGGATGCCTTCTATGGAATACAGTACGACTAAAGGAGTCTGTCCTGAAAACAGGCCCACGTCAGGGGAGGTCTGGATGCCTTCTATGGAATACAGTACGACTAAAGGAGTCTGTCCTGAAAACAGGCCCACCTCAGGGGAGGTCTGGATGCCTTCTATGGAATACAGTACGACTAAAGGAGTCTGTCCTGAAAACAGGCCCACGTCAGGGGAGGTCTGGATGCCTTCTATGGAATACAGTACGACTAAAGGAGTCTGTCCTGAAAACAGGCCCACGTCAGGGGAGGTCTGGATGCCTTCTATGGAATACAGTACGACTAAAGGAGTCTGTCCTGAAAACAGGCCCACGTCAGGGGAGGTCTGGATGCCTTCTATGGAATACAGTACGACTAAAGGAGTCTGTCCTGAAAACAGGCCCACGTCAGGGGAGGTCTGGATGCCTTCTATGGAATACAGTACGACTAAAGGAGTCTGTCCTGAAAACAGGCCCACGTCAGGGGAGGTCTGGATGCCTTCTATGGAATACAGTACGACTAAAGGAGTCTGTCCTGAAAACAGGCCCACGTCAGGGGAGGTCTGGATGCCTTCTATGGAATACAGTACGACTAAAGGAGTCTGTCCTGAAAACAGGCCCACGTCAGGGGAGGTCTGGATGCCTTCTATGGAATACAGTACGACTAAAGGAGTCTGTCCTGAAAACAGGCCCACGTCAGGGGAGGTCTGGATGCCTTCTATGGAATAGAGTACGACTAAAGGAGTCTGTCCTGAAAACAGGCCCACGTCAGGGGAGGTCTGGATGCCTTCTATGGAATACAGTACGACTAAAGGAGTCTGTCCTGAAAACAGGCCCACGTCAGGGGAGGTCTGGATGCCTTCTATGGAATACAGTACGACTAAAGGAGTCTGTCCTGAAAACAGGCCCACGTCAGGGGAGGTCTGGATGCCTTCTATGGAATACAGTACGACTAAAGGAGTCTGTCCTGAAAACAGGCCCACGTCAGGGGAGGTCTGGATGCCTTCTATGGAATACAGTACGACTAAAGGAGTCTGTCCTGAAAACAGGCCCACGTCAGGGGAGGTCTGGATGCCTTCTATGGAATACAGTACGACTAAAGGAGTCTGTCCTGAAAACAGGCCCACGTCAGGGGAGGTCTGGATGCCTTCTATGGAATACAGTACGACTAAAGGAGTCTGTCCTGAAAACAGGCCCACGTCAGGGGAGGTCTGGATGCCTTCTATGGAATACAGTACGACTAAAGGAGTCTGTCCTGAAAACAGGCCCACCTCAGGGGAGGTCTGGATGCCTTCTATGGAATACAGTACGACTAAAGGAGTCTGTCCTGAAAACAGGCCCACGTCAGGGGAGGTCTGGATGCCTTCTATGGAATACAGTACGACTAAAGGAGTCTGTCCTGAAAACAGGCCCACGTCAGGGGAGGTCTGGATGCCTTCTATGGAATACAGTACGACTAAAGGAGTCTGTCCTGAAAACAGGCCCACGTCAGGGGAGGTCTGGATGCCTTCTATGGAATACAGTACGACTAAAGGAGTCTGTCCTGAAAACAGGCCCACGTCAGGGGAGGTCTGGATGCCTTCTATGGAATAGAGTACGACTAAAGGAGTCTGTCCTGAAAACAGGCCCACGTCAGGGGAGGTCTGGATGCCTTCTATGGAATACAGTACGACTAAAGGAGTCTGTCCTGAAAACAGGCCCACGTCAGGGGAGGTCTGGATGCCTTCTATGGAATACAGTACGACTAAAGGAGTCTGTCCTGAAAACAGGCCCACCTCAGGGGAGGTCTGGATGCCTTCTATAGAATACAGTACGACTAAAGGAGTCTGTCCTGAAAACAGGCCCACGTCAGGGGAGGTCTGGATGCCTTCTATGGAATACAGTACGACTAAAGGAGTCTGTCCTGAAAACAGGCCCACGTCAGGGGAGGTCTGGATGCCTTCTATGGAATACAGTACGACTAAAGGAGTCTGTCCTGAAAACAGGCCCACGTCAGGGGAGGTCTGGATGCCTTCTATGGAATACAGTACGACTAAAGGAGTCTGTCCTGAAAACAGGCCCACGTCAGGGGAGGTCTGGATGCCTTCTATGGAATACAGTACGACTAAAGGAGTCTGTCCTGAAAACAGGCCCACGTCAGGGGAGGTCTGGATGCCTTCTATGGAATACAGTACGACTAAAGGAGTCTGTCCTGAAAACAGGCCCACGTCAGGGGAGGTCTGGATGCCTTCTATGGAATACAGTACGACTAAAGGAGTCTGTCCTGAAAACAGGCCCACGTCAGGGGAGGTCTGGATGCCTTCTATGGAATACAGTACGACTAAAGGAGTCTGTCCTGAAAACAGGCCCACCTCAGGGGAGGTACCTATTTAGGCAATCCATAGCTGCTTTTACTCCCTAGCTTTTTATACTTTTGTTTACAAACCTTTCCCTTGGGAATGAAAAAATAAAAGTGGTGAAATGTTTTAGGGGGAGAGAGTTGAGGTATTGACTAGACTGGTGGGGGTCGGGGAGAGAGTTGAGGTATTGACTAGGCTGGTGGGGTCGGGGAGAGAGTTGAGGTATTGACTAGGCTGGTGGGGCCGGGGAGAGAGTTGAGGTATTGACTAGGCTGGTGGGGTCGGGGAGAGAGTTGAGGTATTGACTAGGCTGGTGGGGGTCGGGGAGAGAGTTGAGGTATTGACTAGGCTGGTGGGGTCGGGGAGAGAGTTGAGGTATTGACTAGACTGGTGGGGGGGTCGGGGAGAGAGTTGAGGTATTGACTAGACTGGTGGGGGGGGTCGGGGAGAGAGTTGAGGTATTGACTAGACTGGTGGGGGGGGTCGGGGAGAGAGTTGAGGTATTGACTAGACTGGTGGGGGGGGGTCGGGGAGAGAGTTGAGGTATTGACTAGACTGGTGGGGGGGTCGGGGAGAGAGTTGAGGTATTGACTAGACTGGTGGGGGTCGGGGAGAGAGTTGAGGTATTGACTAGGCTGGTGGGGCCGGGGAGAGAGTTGAGGTATTGACTAGGCTGGTGGGGTCGGGGAGAGAGTTGAGGTATTGACTAGGCTGGTGGGGGTCGGGGAGAGAGTTGAGGTATTGACTAGGCTGGTGGGGTCGGAAGTGCAGGTAGCTTGGGCTGGCTGGGCGGTCTGGCTGAAATGTGATATAGAGGATGTCTTAATAAAGACAATCACAAGTCTTTGTACTTGTTTTTTTTAAACAGTTGTTAGATTTGTTAAGCTATTGGTTAAAGGTGCAACACAATATTGATTATTGAATTACCTTTGATCTAGTTCAGTCTTATCAATCACTTCAACATATTTAACAATGATCTCTTACCTAGCTTGATGACTGGGGGCATTTTTGCTTACTTTTTGTTGTTCTAAATAGAGACTGCTAGAAGGGTCATGGGTCATATCGGATTGTGTAGAAATGCAGGAAATTAGCTTTAGATTACCCCAAAAAACCTGGGGGAGGACCCCCACACCACGTTGTTTCCACTTCTAAAACCAAAGTTGCGCCCCTACAAAACATTAAGAACACCTGCTCTTTCCATGACAGACTGACCAGGTGAAATCTATGATCCCTTTTTGATGTCACTTGTTAAATCCACTTAAAAATCAGTGTAGATGAAGGGGAGGAGACGGGTTAAAGATGGATTTTTAAGCCTTGAGACAATTGAGACATGGATTGTTTGCCACTGACGAGGCCCACTACCAAGGACTGTGGCCTCTCCTTCTCCGGGGGCAAACTACCCGCCCTCCAAGACACCCAATGTCACAGGAAGGCCAAAAAGATCATCAAGGACATCAACCACCCGAGCCACTACCTGTTCACCCCACTATCATCCAGAAGGCGAGGTCAGTACAGGTGCATCAAAACTGGGACCGAGAGAATGAAAAACAGCTTCTATCTCAAGGCCATCAGACTGTTAATTAGCCATCACTAGCACATTAGAGGCTGCTGCTGCCTATTGAAATCACTGGCCACTTTAAGAAATGGAACACTAGTCACTTTAATAATGTTTACATATCTTGCACTACTCATCTCATATGTATATACTGCATTCTATTCTATAATATTCTACTGTATCTTAGTCCATGCCGCTCTGTCATTGCTTGTCCATATATGTATATATTCTTAAATTCCATTCCTTACTAGTTGTGTGTGTATTGGGTATATGTTGTGAAATTGTTAGATAGTACTTGTTAGATATTTCTGCACTGTCGGAGCTAGAAGCACAAGCATTTCGCTACACCCGCTATAACATCTGCTAAACACATGTATGTGACAAATACAATTTGATTTGATTTGATTTAGTAGGTGCCAGGCGCACCGGTTTGTGTCAAGAACTGCAACGCTGCTGGGTTTGTCACACTTAACAGTTTTGACGTGTGTATCGAGAATGGTCCACCACCCAAAGGACATCCAGCCAACTTGACACAAATGTGGGAAGCATTGGAGTCAACATGGGCCAGCATCCCTGTGGAACGCTTTCAACACCTTGTAGAGTCCATGCCCTGACGAATTGAGGCTGTTCTGAGGGCAAAAGTGGGTGGGGTGCAACTCAATATTAGGAAGGTGTTCCTAATGTTTTGTACACTCAGTGTACGCGTTACTGGTCCCTAGTGTTACCTATATGTTGGTGGTCCCTAGTGTTACCTATATGTTGGTGTTCCCTAGTGTTACCTATATGTTGGTGGTCCCTAGTGTTACCTATATGTTGGTGGTCTCTAGTGTTACCTATATGTTGGTGGTCTCTAGTGTTACTGTGTGTTACCTATATCTTGGTGGTCTCTAGTGTTACCTATATGTTGGTGGTCTCTAGTGTTACCTATATGTTGGTGGTCTCTAGTGTTACTGTGTGTTACCTATATGTTGGTGGTCTCTAGTGTTACTGTGTGTTACCTATATGTTGGTGGTCTCTAGTGTTACTGTGTGTTACCTATATGTTGGTGGTCCCTAGTGTTACCTATATGTTGGTGGTCCCTAGTGTTACCTATATGTTGGTGGTCCCTAGTGTTACTGTGTGTTACCTATATGTTGGTGTTCCCTAGTGTTACCTATATGTTGGTGGTCCCTAGTGTTACCTATATGTTGGTGGTCTCTAGTGTTACCTATATGTTGGTGGTCTCTAGTGTTCCTGTGTGTTACCTATATGTTGGTGGTCCCTAGTGTTACCTATATGTTGGTGGTCTCTAGTGTTACTGTGTGTTACCTATATGTTGGTGGTCCCTAATGTTACCTATATGTTGGTGGTCCCTAGTGTTACCTATATGTTGGTGGTCCCTAGTGTTACTGTGTGTTACCTATATGTTGGTGGTCCCTAGTGTTACCTATATGTTGGTGGTCTCTAGTGTTACTGTGTGTTACCTATATGTTGGTGGTCCCTAGTGTTACCTATATGTTGGTGGTCTCTAGTGTTACTGTGTGTTACCTATATGTTGGTGGTCTCTAGTGTTACTGTGTGTTACCTATATGTTGGTGGTCCCTAGTGTTACCTATATGTTGGTGGTCTCTAGTGTTACTGTGTGTTACCTATATGTTGGTGGTCCCTAGTGTTACCTATATGTTGGCGGTCTCTAGTGTTACCTATATGTTGGTGGTCCCTAGTGTTACCTATATGTTGGTGGTCCCTAGTGTTACTGTGTGTTACCTATATGTTGGTGGTCCCTAGTGTTACCTATATGTTGGTGGTCTCTAGTGTTACTGTGTGTTACCTATATGTTGGTGGTCCCTAGTGTTACCTATATGTTGGTGGTCTCTAGTGTTACTGTGTGTTACCTATATGTTGGTGGTCCCTAGTGTTACCTATATGTTGGTGGTCTCTAGTGTTACTGTGTGTTACCTATATGTTGGTGGTCCCTAGTGTTACCTATATGTTGGTGGTCTCTAGTGTTACTGTGTGTTACCTATATGTTGGTGGTCCCTAGTGTTACCTATATGTTGGCGGTCTCTAGTGTTACCTATATGTTGGTGGTCCCTAGTGTTACTGTGTGTTACCTATATGTTGGTGGTCCCTAGTGTTACCTATATGTTGGTGGTCTCTAGTGTTACTGTGTGTTACCTATATGTTGGTGGTCCCTAGTGTTACCTATATGTTGGTGGTCTCTAGTGTTACTGTGTGTTACCTATATGTTGGTGGTCCCTAGTGTTACCTATATGTTGGTGGTCTCTAGTGTTACTGTGTGTTACCTATATGTTGGTGGTCCCTAGTGTTACCTATATGTTGGTGGTCTCTAGTGTTACTGTGTGTTACCTATATGTTGGTGGTCTCTAGTGTTACTGTGTGTTACCTATATGTTGGTGGTCCCTAGTGTTACCTATATGTTGGTGGTCTCTAGTGTTACTGTGTGTTACCTATATGTTGGTGGTCCCTAGTGTTACTGTGTGTTACCTATATGTTGGTGGTCTCTAGTGTTACTGTGTGTTACCTATATGTTGGTGGTCCCTAGTGTTACCTATATGTTGGTGGTCCCTAGTGTTACTGTGTGTTACCTATATGTTGGTGGTCTCTAGTGTTACCTATATGTTGGTGGTCCCTAGTGTTACCTATATGTTGGTGGTCTCTAGTGTTACTGTGTGTTACCTATATGTTGGTGGTCTCTAGTGTTACTGTGTGTTACCTATATGTTGGTGGTCCCTAGTGTTACCTATATGTTGGTGGTCTCTAGTGTTACTGTGTGTTACCTATATGTTGGTGGTCCCTAGTGTTACCTATATGTTGGTGGTCTCTAGTGTTACTGTGTGTTACCTATATGTTGGTGGTCTCTAGTGTTACTGTGTGTTACCTATATGTTGGTGGTCTCTAGTGTTACTGTGTGTTACCTATATGTTGGTGGTCTCTAGTGTTACTGTGTGTTACCTATATGTTGGTGGTCCCTAGTGTTACGTATATGTTGGTGGTCTCTAGTGTTACTGTGTGTTACCTATATGTTGGTGGTCCCTAGTGTTACTGTGTGTGCCCTATATGTTGGTGGTCTCTAGTGTTACTGTGTGTGCCCTATATGTTGGTGGTCTCTAGTGTTACTGTGTGTTACCTATATGTTGGTGGTCCCTAGTGTTACCTATATGTTGGTGGTCCCTAGTGTTACTGTGTGTTACCTATATGTTGGTGGTCCCTAGTGTTACCTATATGTTGGTGGTCCCTAGTGTTACTGTGTGTTACCTATATGTTGGTGGTCCCTAGTGTTACCTATATGTTGGTGGTCCCTAGTGTTACTGTGTGTTACCTATATGTTGGTGGTCTCTAGTGTTACTGTGTGTTACCTATATGTTGGTGGTCTCTAGTGTTACTGTGTGTTACCTATATGTTGGTGGTCCCTAGTGTTACTGTGTGTTACCTATATGTTGGTGGTCTCTAGTGTTACTGTGTGTTACCTATATGTTGGTGGTCCCTAGTGTTACCTATATGTTGGTGGTCTCTAGTGTTACTGTGTGTTACCTATATGTTGGTGGTCCCTAGTGTTACTGTGTGTTACCTATATGTTGGTGGTCTCTAGTGTTACCTATATGTTGGTGGTCCCTAGTGTTACTGTGTGTTACCTATATGTTGGTGGTCTCTAGTGTTACCTATATGTTGGTGGTCCCTAGTGTTACTGTGTGTTACCTATATGTTGGTGGTCTCTAGTGTTACTGTGTGTTACCTATATGTTGGTGGTCTCTAGTGTTACTGTGTGTTACGTATATGTTGGTGGTCCCTAGTGTTACCTATATGTTGGTGGTCTCTAGTGTTACCTATATGTTGGTGGTCCCTAGTGTTACTGTGTGTTACCTATATGTTGGTGGTCTCTAGTGTTACTGTGTGTTACCTATATGTTGGTGGTCTCTAGTGTTACTGTGTGTTACCTATATGTTGGTGGTCCCTAGTGTTACCTATATGTTGGTGGTCTCTAGTGTTACTGTGTGTTACCTATATGTTGGTGGTCCCTAGTGTTACCTATATGTTGGCGGTCTCTAGTGTTACCTATATGTTGGTGGTCTCTAGTGTTACTGTGTGTTACCTATATGTTGGTGGTCTCTAGTGTTACTGTGTGTTACCTATATGTTGGTGGTCCCTAGTGTTACCTATATGTTGGTGGTCCCTAGTGTTACTGTGTGTTACCTATATGTTGGTGGTCCCTAGTGTTACCTATATGTTGGTGGTCTCTAGTGTTACTGTGTGTTACCTATATGTTGGTGGTCTCTAGTGTTACTGTGTGTTACCTATATGTTGGTGGTCCCTAGTGTTACCTATATGTTGGTGGTCTCTAGTGTTACTGTGTGTTACCTATATGTTGGTGGTCTCTAGTGTTACTGTGTGTTACCTATATGTTGGTGGTCCCTAGTGTTACTGTGTGTTACCTATATGTTGGTGGTCTCTAGTGTTACTGTGTGTTACCTATATGTTGGTGGTCCCTAGTGTTACCTATATGTTGGTGGTCTCTAGTGTTACTGTGTGTTACCTATATGTTGGTGGTCCCTAGTGTTACTGTGTGTTACCTATATGTTGGTGGTCTCTAGTGTTACCTATATGTTGGTGGTCCCTAGTGTTACTGTGTGTTACCTATATGTTGGTGGTCTCTAGTGTTACCTATATGTTGGTGGTCCCTAGTGTTACTGTGTGTTACCTATATGTTGGTGGTCTCTAGTGTTACTGTGTGTTACCTATATGTTGGTGGTCTCTAGTGTTACTGTGTGTTACGTATATGTTGGTGGTCCCTAGTGTTACCTATATGTTGGTGGTCTCTAGTGTTACCTATATGTTGGTGGTCCCTAGTGTTACTGTGTGTTACCTATATGTTGGTGGTCTCTAGTGTTACTGTGTGTTACCTATATGTTGGTGGTCTCTAGTGTTACTGTGTGTTACCTATATGTTGGTGGTCCCTAGTGTTACCTATATGTTGGTGGTCTCTAGTGTTACTGTGTGTTACCTATATGTTGGTGGTCCCTAGTGTTACCTATATGTTGGCGGTCTCTAGTGTTACCTATATGTTGGTGGTCTCTAGTGTTACTGTGTGTTACCTATATGTTGGTGGTCTCTAGTGTTACTGTGTGTTACCTATATGTTGGTGGTCCCTAGTGTTACCTATATGTTGGTGGTCCCTAGTGTTACTGTGTGTTACCTATATGTTGGTGGTCCCTAGTGTTACCTATATGTTGGTGGTCTCTAGTGTTACTGTGTGTTACCTATATGTTGGTGGTCTCTAGTGTTACTGTGTGTTACCTATATGTTGGTGGTCCCTAGTGTTACCTATATGTTGGTGGTCTCTAGTGTTACTGTGTGTTACCTATATGTTGGTGGTCCCTAGTGTTACCTATATGTTGGCGGTCTCTAGTGTTACCTATATGTTGGTGGTCTCTAGTGTTACTGTGTGTTACCTATATGTTGGTGGTCTCTAGTGTTACTGTGTGTTACCTATATGTTGGTGGTCCCTAGTGTTACCTATATGTTGGTGGTCTCTAGTGTTACTGTGTGTTACCTATATGTTGGTGGTCCCTAGTGTTACCTATATGTTGGTGGTCTCTAGTGTTACTGTGTGTTACCTATATGTTGGTGGTCCCTAGTGTTACCTATATGTTGGTGGTCTCTAGTGTTACTGTGTGTTACCTATATGTTGGTGGTCCCTAGTGTTACCTATATGTTGGTGGTCTCTAGTGTTACTGTGTGTTACCTATATGTTGGTGGTCTCTAGTGTTACTGTGTGTTACCTATATGTTGGTGGTCCCTAGTGTTACCTATATGTTGGTGGTCTCTAGTGTTACTGTGTGTTACCTATATGTTGGTGGTCCCTAGTGTTACTGTGTGTTACCTATATGTTGGTGGTCCCTAGTGTTACTGTGTGTTACCTATATGTTGGTGGTCCCTAGTGTTACCTATATGTTGGTGGTCCCTAGTGTTACCTATATGTTGGTGGTCTCTAGTGTTACCTATATGTTGGTGGTCCCTAGTGTTACTGTGTGTTACCTATATGTTGGTGGTCCCTAGTGTTACTGTGTGTTACCTATATGTTGGTGGTCCCTAGTGTTACCTATATGTTGGTGGTCCCTAGTGTTACCTATATGTTGGTGGTCTCTAGTGTTACCTATATGTTGGTGGTCCCTAGTGTTACTGTGTGTTACCTATATGTTGGTGGTCCCTAGTGTTACTGTGTGTTACCTATATGTTGGTGGTCCCTAGTGTTACCTATATGTTGGTGGTCTCTAGTGTTACTGTGTGTTACCTATATGTTGGTGGTCTCTAGTGTTACTGTGTGTTACCTATATCTTGGTGGTCTCTAGTGTTACTGTGTGTTACCTATATGTTGGTGGTCCCTAGTGTTACCTATATCTTGGTGGTCCCTAGTGTTACCTATATGTTGGTGGTCCCTAGTGTTACCTATATGTTGGTGGTCTCT
The DNA here is from genome assembly GCF_964263955.1 of Coregonus lavaretus. Classification (NCBI taxonomy): domain Eukaryota; kingdom Metazoa; phylum Chordata; class Actinopteri; order Salmoniformes; family Salmonidae; genus Coregonus; species Coregonus lavaretus. The sequence continues at coordinate 17,587 of NW_028156290.1, forward strand.
AGTGTTACCTATATGTTGGTGGTCCCTAGTGTTACTGTGTGTGCCCTATATGTTGGTGGTCCCTAGTGTTACTGTGTGTTACCTATATCTTGGTGGTCTCTAGTGTTACTGTGTGTTACCTATATCTTGGTGGTCTCTAGTGTTACTGTGTGTTACCTATATGTTGGTGGTCTCTAGTGTTACTGTGTGTTACCTATATCTTGGTGGTCTCTAGTGTTACTGTGTGTTACCTATATGTTGGTGGTCCCTAGTGTTACCTATATGTTGGTGGTCCCTAGTGTTACCTATATGTTGGTGGTCCCTAGTGTTACCTATATGTTGGTGGTCTCTAGTGTTACCTATATGTTGGTGGTCCCTAGTGTTACTGTGTGTTACCTATATGTTGGTGGTCTCTAGTGTTACTGTGTGTTACCTATATGTTGGTGGTCTCTAGTGTTACTGTGTGTTACCTATATGTTGGTGGTCCCTAGTGTTACTGTGTGTTACCTATATGTTGGTGGTCCCTAGTGTTACTGTGTGTTACCTATATGTTGGTGGTCCCTAGTGTTACCTATATGTTGGTGGTCCCTAGTGTTACCTATATGTTGGTGGTCCCTAGTGTTACCTATATGTTGGTGGTCCCTAGTGTTACTGTGTGTTACCTATATGTTGGTGGTCTCTAGTGTTACCTATATGTTGGTGGTCCCTAGTGTTACTGTGTGTTACCTATATGTTGGTGGTCTCTAGTGTTACCTATATGTTGGTGGTCTCTAGTGTTACCTATATGTTGGTGGTCTCTAGTGTTACCTATATGTTGGTGGTCTCTAGTGTTACTGTGTGTTACCTATATGTTGGTGGTCTCTAGTGTTACCTATATGTTGGTGGTCCCTAGTGTTACCTATATGTTGGTGGTCTCTAGTGTTACTGTGTGTTACCTATATGTTGGTGGTCTCTAGTGTTACTGTGTGTTACCTATATGTTGGTGGTCCCTAGTGTTACCTATATGTTGGTGGTCTCTAGTGTTACTGTGTGTTACCTATATGTTGGTGGTCTCTAGTGTTACTGTGTGTTACCTATATGTTGGTGGTCTCTAGTGTTACCTATATGTTGGTGGTCCCTAGTGTTACCTATATGTTGGTGGTCCCTAGTGTTACCTATATGTTGGTGGTCTCTAGTGTTACCTATATGTTGGTGGTCCCTAGTGTTACTGTGTGTTACCTATATGTTGGTGGTCTCTAGTGTTACTGTGTGTTACCTATATGTTGGTGGTCCCTAGTGTTACCTATATGTTGGTGGTCCCTAGTGTTACCTATATGTTGGTGGTCCCTAGTGTTACTGTGTGTTACCTATATGTTGGTGGTCTCTAGTGTTACCTATATGTTGGTGGTCTCTAGTGTTACTGTGTGTTACCTATATGTTGGTGGTCTCTAGTGTTACTGTGTGTTACCTATATCTTGGTGGTCTCTAGTGTTACTGTGTGTTACCTATATGTTGGTGGTCCCTAGTGTTACCTATATGTTGGTGGTCTCTAGTGTTACTGTGTGTTACCTATATGTTGGTGGTCTCTAGTGTTACTGTGTGTTACCTATATGTTGGTGGTCTCTAGTGTTACCTATATGTTGGTGGTCCCTAGTGTTACCTATATGTTGGTGGTCTCTAGTGTTACTGTGTGTTACCTATATGTTGGTGGTCTCTAGTGTTACTGTGTGTTACCTATATGTTGGTGGTCCCTAGTGTTACCTATATGTTGGTGGTCCCTAGTGTTACCTATATGTTGGTGGTCTCTAGTGTTACTGTGTGTTACCTATATGTTGGTGGTCTCTAGTGTTACTGTGTGTTACCTATATGTTGGTGGTCCCTAGTGTTACCTATATGTTGGTGGTCTCTAGTGTTACTGTGTGTTACCTATATGTTGGTGGTCCCTAGTGTTACCTATATGTTGGTGGTCCCTAGTGTTACTGTGTGTTACCTATATGTTGGTGGTCCCTAGTGTTACTGTGTGTTACCTATATGTTGGTGGTCTCTAGTGTTACTGTGTGTTACCTATATGTTGGTGGTCCCTATTGTTACCTATATGTTGGTGGTCCCTAGTGTTACCTATATGTTGGTGGTCTCTAGTGTTACCTATATGTTGGTGGTCCCTAGTGTTACTGTGTGTTACCTATATGTTGGTGGTCTCTAGTGTTACTGTGTGTTACCTATATCTTGGTGGTCTCTAGTGTTACTGTGTGTTACCTATATGTTGGTGGTCCCTAGTGTTACTGTGTGTTACCTATATGTTGGTGGTCCCTAGTGTTACCTATATGTTGGTGGTCCCTAGTGTTACCTATATGTTGGTGGTCCCTAGTGTTACCTATATGTTGGTGGTCTCTAGTGTTACCTATATGTTGGTGGTCCCTAGTGTTACTGTGTGTTACCTATATGTTGGTGGTCTCTAGTGTTACTGTGTGTTACCTATATGTTGGTGGTCTCTAGTGTTACTGTGTGTTACCTATATGTTGGTGGTCTCTAGTGTTACTGTGTGTTACCTATATGTTGGTGGTCCCTAGTGTTACCTATATGTTGGTGGTCCCTAGTGTTACTGTGTGTTACCTATATGTTGGTGGTCTCTAGTGTTACCTATATGTTGGTGGTCCCTAGTGTTACTGTGTGTTACCTATATGTTGGTGGTCTCTAGTGTTACCTATATGTTGGTGGTCTCTAGTGTTACCTATATGTTGGTGGTCTCTAGTGTTACCTATATGTTGGTGGTCTCTAGTGTTACTGTGTGTTACCTATATGTTGGTGGTCTCTAGTGTTACCTATATGTTGGTGGTCCCTAGTGTTACCTATATGTTGGTGGTCTCTAGTGTTACTGTGTGTTACCTATATGTTGGTGGTCTCTAGTGTTACTGTGTGTTACCTATATGTTGGTGGTCCCTAGTGTTACCTATATGTTGGTGGTCTCTAGTGTTACTGTGTGTTACCTATATGTTGGTGGTCTCTAGTGTTACTGTGTGTTACCTATATGTTGGTGGTCTCTAGTGTTACCTATATGTTGGTGGTCCCTAGTGTTACCTATATGTTGGTGGTCCCTAGTGTTACCTATATGTTGGTGGTCTCTAGTGTTACCTATATGTTGGTGGTCCCTAGTGTTACTGTGTGTTACCTATATGTTGGTGGTCTCTAGTGTTACTGTGTGTTACCTATATGTTGGTGGTCCCTAGTGTTACCTATATGTTGGTGGTCCCTAGTGTTACCTATATGTTGGTGGTCTCTAGTGTTACCTATATGTTGGTGGTCCCTAGTGTTACTGTGTGTTACCTATATGTTGGTGGTCTCTAGTGTTACTGTGTGTTACCTATATGTTGGTGGTCTCTAGTGTTACTGTGTGTTACCTATATCTTGGTGGTCTCTAGTGTTACTGTGTGTTACCTATATGTTGGTGGTCCCTAGTGTTACCTATATGTTGGTGGTCTCTAGTGTTACTGTGTGTTACCTATATGTTGGTGGTCTCTAGTGTTACTGTGTGTTACCTATATGTTGGTGGTCTCTAGTGTTACCTATATGTTGGTGGTCCCTAGTGTTACCTATATGTTGGTGGTCTCTAGTGTTACCTATATGTTGGTGGTCCCTAGTGTTACCTATATGTTGGTGGTCCCTAGTGTTACCTATATGTTGGTGGTCTCTAGTGTTACTGTGTGTTACCTATATGTTGGTGGTCTCTAGTGTTACTGTGTGTTACCTATATGTTGGTGGTCCCTAGTGTTACCTATATGTTGGTGGTCTCTAGTGTTACTGTGTGTTACCTATATGTTGGTGGTCCCTAGTGTTACCTATATGTTGGTGGTCCCTAGTGTTACTGTGTGTTACCTATATGTTGGTGGTCCCTAGTGTTACTGTGTGTTACCTATATGTTGGTGGTCCCTAGTGTTACTGTGTGTTACCTATATGTTGGTGGTCCCTAGTGTTACTGTGTGTTACCTATATGTTGGTGGTCCCTAGTGTTACTGTGTGTTACCTATATGTTGGTGGTCCCTAGTGTTACCTATATGTTGGTGGTCCCTAGTGTTACTGTGTGTTACCTATATGTTGGTGGTCCCTAGTGTTACCTATATGTTGGTGGTCCCTAGTGTTACTGTGTGTTACCTATATGTTGGTGGTCCCTAGTGTTACCTATATGTTGGTGGTCCCTAGTGTTACTGTGTGTTACCTATATGTTGGTGGTCTCTAGTGTTACCTATATGTTGGTGGTCTCTAGTGTTACCTATATGTTGGTGGTCTCTAGTGTTACCTATATGTTGGTGGTCTCTAGTGTTACTGTGTGTTACCTATATGTTGGTGGTCTCTAGTGTTACCTATATGTTGGTGGTCCCTAGTGTTACCTATATGTTGGTGGTCTCTAGTGTTACTGTGTGTTACCTATATGTTGGTGGTCTCTAGTGTTACTGTGTGTTACCTATATGTTGGTGGTCCCTAGTGTTACCTATATGTTGGTGGTCTCTAGTGTTACTGTGTGTTACCTATATGTTGGTGGTCTCTAGTGTTACCTATATGTTGGTGGTCTCTAGTGTTACCTATATGTTGGTGGTCTCTAGTGTTACCTATATGTTGGTGGTCTCTAGTGTTACTGTGTGTTACCTATATGTTGGTGGTCTCTAGTGTTACCTATATGTTGGTGGTCCCTAGTGTTACCTATATGTTGGTGGTCTCTAGTGTTACTGTGTGTTACCTATATGTTGGTGGTCTCTAGTGTTACTGTGTGTTACCTATATGTTGGTGGTCCCTAGTGTTACCTATATGTTGGTGGTCTCTAGTGTTACTGTGTGTTACCTATATGTTGGTGGTCTCTAGTGTTACTGTGTGTTACCTATATGTTGGTGGTCTCTAGTGTTACCTATATGTTGGTGGTCCCTAGTGTTACCTATATGTTGGTGGTCCCTAGTGTTACCTATATGTTGGTGGTCTCTAGTGTTACCTATATGTTGGTGGTCCCTAGTGTTACTGTGTGTTACCTATATGTTGGTGGTCTCTAGTGTTACTGTGTGTTACCTATATGTTGGTGGTCCCTAGTGTTACCTATATGTTGGTGGTCCCTAGTGTTACCTATATGTTGGTGGTCTCTAGTGTTACCTATATGTTGGTGGTCCCTAGTGTTACTGTGTGTTACCTATATGTTGGTGGTCTCTAGTGTTACTGTGTGTTACCTATATGTTGGTGGTCTCTAGTGTTACTGTGTGTTACCTATATCTTGGTGGTCTCTAGTGTTACTGTGTGTTACCTATATGTTGGTGGTCCCTAGTGTTACCTATATGTTGGTGGTCTCTAGTGTTACTGTGTGTTACCTATATGTTGGTGGTCTCTAGTGTTACTGTGTGTTACCTATATGTTGGTGGTCTCTAGTGTTACCTATATGTTGGTGGTCCCTAGTGTTACCTATATGTTGGTGGTCTCTAGTGTTACCTATATGTTGGTGGTCCCTAGTGTTACCTATATGTTGGTGGTCCCTAGTGTTACCTATATGTTGGTGGTCTCTAGTGTTACTGTGTGTTACCTATATGTTGGTGGTCTCTAGTGTTACTGTGTGTTACCTATATGTTGGTGGTCCCTAGTGTTACCTATATGTTGGTGGTCTCTAGTGTTACTGTGTGTTACCTATATGTTGGTGGTCCCTAGTGTTACCTATATGTTGGTGGTCCCTAGTGTTACTGTGTGTTACCTATATGTTGGTGGTCCCTAGTGTTACTGTGTGTTACCTATATGTTGGTGGTCCCTAGTGTTACTGTGTGTTACCTATATGTTGGTGGTCCCTAGTGTTACTGTGTGTTACCTATATGTTGGTGGTCCCTAGTGTTACTGTGTGTTACCTATATGTTGGTGGTCCCTAGTGTTACCTATATGTTGGTGGTCCCTAGTGTTACTGTGTGTTACCTATATGTTGGTGGTCCCTAGTGTTACCTATATGTTGGTGGTCCCTAGTGTTACTGTGTGTTACCTATATGTTGGTGGTCCCTAGTGTTACCTATATGTTGGTGGTCCCTAGTGTTACTGTGTGTTACCTATATGTTGGTGGTCCCTAGTGTTACCTATATGTTGGTGGTCTCTAGTGTTACTGTGTGTTACCTATATGTTGGTGGTCTCTAGTGTTACTGTGTGTTACCTATATGTTGGTGGTCCCTAGTGTTACTGTGTGTTACCTATATGTTGGTGGTCCCTAGTGTTACTGTGTGTTACCTATATGTTGGTGGTCCCTAGTGTTACCTATATGTTGGTGGTCTCTAGTGTTACTGTGTGTTACCTATATGTTGGTGGTCCCTAGTGTTACCTATATGTTGGTGGTCCCTAGTGTTACCTATATGTTGGTGGTCTCTAGTGTTACTGTGTGTTACCTATATCTTGGTGGTCTCTAGTGTTACCTATATGTTGGTGGTCTCTAGTGTTACCTATATGTTGGTGGTCTCTAGTGTTACTGTGTGTTACCTATATGTTGGTGGTCCCTAGTGTTACTGTGTGTTACCTATATGTTGGTGGTCCCTAGTGTTACCTATATGTTGGTGGTCTCTAGTGTTACTGTGTGTTACCTATATGTTGGTGGTCCCTAGTGTTACTGTGTGTTACCTATATCTTGGTGGTCTCTAGTGTCGTAGCTCTCCTTGACTCTGAAGCCTCTCATTCTCAATACCTGACCTGGTCTCAGTCTGCCATACCACGACACACACACACTGTTCCACAACACACACACACACACACACCCCGACACATCACACACCTCCAACACCGCCTGGGAAAGACAGAGGAAGAGGAGAGAAAAGCAGAAAAGATTAAGTCAGTTCCACAGAGTCAATATGAAGTCAGTTCCACAGAGTCAATATGAAGTCAGTTCCACAGAGTCAATATGAAGTCAGTTCCACAGAGTCAATATGAAGTCAGTTCCACAGAGTCAATATGAAGTCAGTTCCACAGAGTCAATATGAAGTCAGTTCCACAGAGTCCATATGAAGTCAGTTCCACAGAGTCAATATGAAGTCAGTTCCACAGAGTCAATATGAAGTCAGTTCCACAGAGTCCATATGAAGTCAGTTCCACAGAGTCAATATGAAGTCAGTTCCACAGAGTCAATATGAAATCAGTTCCACAGAGTCCATATGAAGTCAGTTCCACAGAGTCAATATGAAGTCAGTTCCACAGAGTCCATATGAAGTCAGTTCCACAGAGTCAATATGAAGTCAGTTCCACAGAGTCAATATGAAATCAGTTCCACAGAGTCAATATGAAATCAGTTCCATAGAGTCAATATGAAGTCAGTTCCACAGAGTCCATATGAAGTCAGTTCCACAGAGTCAATATGAAGTCAGTTCCACAGAGTCAATATGAAGTCAGTTCCACAGAGTCCATATGAAGTCAGTTCCACAGAGTCAATATGAAGTCAGTTCCACAGAGTCCATATGAAGTCAGTTCCACAGAGTCAATATGAAGTCAGTTCCACAGAGTCAATATGAAGTCAGTTCCACAGAGTCAATATGAAATCAGTTCCACAGAGTCCATATGAAGTCAGACAGCCTAGACCTAACCCTAGACAGGGCATTCAGAAAGTATTCAGGTCCTTTGACTTTTTCCACATTTTGTTAGGTTACAGCCTTATTCTAAAATTGATTAGTTTTTTCCCCTCATCAATCTACACACAATACCCCATAATGACAAAGCAAAAACAGGTTTTTAGAAATGTTTGCAAATGTATTAAAAATACAAAACTGAAATATCACATTTACATAAGTATTCAGACCCTTTACTCAGTACTTTGATGAAGCACCTTTGGCAGCGATTACAGCATTGAGTCTTCTTGGGTATGACGCTACAAGCTTGGCACACCTGTATTTGAGGAGTTTCTCCCATTCTTCTCTGCAGAGCCTCTCAAGCTCTGTCAGGTTGAATGGGGAGCGTCGCTGCACAGCTATTTTCAGGTCTCTCCAGAGATGTTCGATCGGGTTCAACTACGGGCTCTGGCTGGGCCACTCAAGAACATTCAGAGACTTGTCTCGAAGCCACTCCTGCGTTGTCTTGGCTGTGTGCTTAGGGTCGTTATCCTGTTGGAAGGTGACCCTTCGCCCCAGTCTGAGGTCCTGAGCGCTCTGGAGCAGGTTTTCATCAAGGATCTCTCTGTACTTTGCTCCATTCATCTTTGCTTCAATCCTGACTAGACACCCAGTCCCTGCCACTGAAAAACCTCCCCACAGCATGATGCTGCCACCACCATGCTTCACCGTAGGGATGGTACCAGGTTTCCTCCAGACGTGATGCTTGGCATTCAGCCCAAAGAGTTCAACCTTGGTTTCATCAGACCAGAAAATCTTGTTTCTCATGGTCTGAAAGTCTTTAGGTGCCTTTTGGCAAACTCCAAGCGAGCTGTCATGTGCCTTTTACTGAGGAGTGGCTTCCGTCTGGCCACTCTACCATAAAGGCCACATTGGTGGCTAATGCTCTCAGCTGTAAGGACATTTCATTTGGTGACATTGGGTGTTTTGAGCATCATGCTATACTGTTTAAATGTCAGCCATCCGTGCTGGTCATAACCCTGTATAGGCCACCAAAGCACTGCCCCACTTTCTCTACTGATCTATCTGAACTACTGTCTATTGTCCTTGAGAACTATGATACAATCATTGTGTTGGGTGATTTTAATATTCATGTTGACAAAGAGACTGACTCCAAGGCCATTGGATGTATTAATCTGTTGAGCTCTATGGACTTTATCCAACATGTTACTGGGCCCACCCATAACCACAGCCATACTCTGGACCTGGTTATTACCAAGGGGCTTTCTATTGACATATCCTCTACGGCCATACTCTGGACCTGGTTATTACCAAGGGGCTTTCTGTTGACATATCCTCTACGGCCATACTCTGGACCTGGTTATTACCAAGGGGCTTTCTGTTGACATATCCTCTACGGCCATACTCTGGACCTGGTTATTACCAAGGGGCTTTCTGTTGACATATCCTCTACGGCCATACTCTGGACCTGGTTATTACCAAGGGGCTTTCTGTTGACATATCCTCTACGGCCATACTCTGGACCTGGTTATTACCAAGGGGCTTTCTTTTGACATATCCTCTACGGCCATACTCTGGACCTGGTTATTACCAAGGGGCTTTCTATTGACATATCCTCTACGGCCATACTCTGGACCTGGTTATTACCAAGGGGCTTTCTATTGACATATCCTCTACGGCCATACTCTGGACCTGGTTATTACCAAGGGGCTTTCTATTGACATATCCTCTACGGCCATACTCTGGACCTGGTTATTACCAAGGGGCTTTCTGTTGACATATCCTCTACGGCCATACTCTGGACCTGGTTATTACCAAGGGGCTTTCTATTGACATATCCTCTACGGCCATACTCTGGACCTGGTTATTACCAAGGGGCTTTCTGTTGACATATCCTCTACGGCCATACTCTGGACCTGGTTATTACCAAGGGGCTGTCTATTGACATATCCTCTACGGCCATACTCTGGACCTGGTTATTACCAAGGGGCTTTCTATTGACATATCCTCTACGGCCATACTCTGGACCTGGTTATTACCAAGGGGCTTTCTGTTGACATATCCTCTACGGCCATACTCTGGACCTGGTTATTACCAAGGGGCTTTCTATTGACATATCCTCTACGGCCATACTCTGGACATGGTTATTACCAAGGGGCTTTCTATTGACATATCCTCTACGGCCATACTCTGGACCTGGTTATTACCAAGGGGCTTTCTATTGACATATCCTCTACGGCCATACTCTGGACCTGGTTATTACCAAGGGGCTTTCTATTGACATATCCTCTACGGCCATACTCTGGACCTGGTTATTACCAAGGGGCTTTCTATTGACATATCCTCTACGGCCATACTCTGGACCTGGTTATTACCAAGGGGCTTTCTGTTGACATATCCTCTACGGCCATACTCTGGACCTGGTTATTACCAAGGGGCTTTCTGTTGACATATCCTCTACGGCCATACTCTGGACCTGGTTATTACCAAGGGGCTTTCTGTTGACATATCCTCTACGGCCATACTCTGGACCTGGTTATTACCAAGGGGCTTTCTGTTGACATATCCTCTACGGCCATACTCTGGACCTGGTTATTACCAAGGGGCTTTCTGTTGACATATCCTCTACGGTCATACTCTGGACCTGGTTATTACCAAGGGGCTTTCTATTGACATATCCTCTACGGCCATACTCTGGACCTGGTTATTACCAAGGGGCTTTCTATTGACATATCCTCTACGGCCATACTCTGGACCTGGTTATTACCAAGGGGCTTTCTGTTGACATATCCTCTACGGCCATACTCTGGACCTGGTTATTACCAAGGGGCTTTCTATTGACATATCCTCTACGGCCATACTCTCGACCTGGTTATTACCAAGGGGCTTTCTATTGACATATCCTCTACGGCCATACTCTGGACCTGGTTATTACCAAGGGGCTTTCTGTTGACATATCCTCTACGGCCATACTCTGGACCTGGTTATTACCAAGGGGCTTTCTATTGACATATCCTCTACGGCCATACTCTGGACCTGGTTATTACCAAGGGGCTTTCTGTTGACATATCCTCTACGGCCATACTCTGGACCTGGTTATTACCAAGGGGCTTTCTGTTGACATATCCTCTACGGCCATACTCTGGACCTGGTTATTACCAAGGGGCTTTCTATTGACATATCCTCTACGGCCATACTCTGGACCTGGTTATTACCAAGGGGCTGTCTGTTGACATATCCTCTACGGCCATACTCTGGACCTGGTTATTACCAAGGGGCTTTCTATTGACATATCCTCTACGGCCATACTCTGGACCTGGTTATTACCAAGGGGCTTTCTGTTGACATATCCTCTACGGCCATACTCTGGACCTGGTTATTACCAAGGGGCTTTCTATTGACATATCCTCTACGGCCATACTCTGGACCTGGTTATTACCAAGGGGCTTTCTATTGACATATCCTCTACGGCCATACTCTGGACCTGGTTATTACCAAGGGGCTTTCTGTTGACATATCCTCTACGGCCATACTCTGGACCTGGTTATTACCAAGGGGCTATCTGTTGACATATCCTCTACGGCCATACTCTGGACCTGGTTATTACCAAGGGGCTTTCTGTTGACATATCCTCTACGGCCATACTCTGGACCTGGTTATCTGGTCATGCCATACGGGTTGATGAACGCTCCGTCAGTTTTCCAATCATTCGTGGATGAGATCTTCAGGGACATGCAGGGGCAGGGGGTGGTTGTGTACATTGATGACATTCTCGTGTACTCGCCTACCCGTGTCGAGCATGTGGCCCTGGTGCGTAGAGTGTTGCGGAGGCTGTTGGAGCACGACCTGTATGTGAAGGCAGAGAAGTGTCTGTTTTTCCAGAAGTCGGTCTCCTTTCTGGGTTATCAGTTGTCTGCGTCAGGGGTGAAGATGGAGGTAGACCGGGTGTCAGCTGTGCGTAATTGGCAGACCCCAACCACTGTGAAGGAGGTGCAACAGTTCTTGGGTTTTGCAAATTATTACCGGAGGTTTATCCGGGGTTTTGGACAGGTGGCAGCTCCCATAACGTCTCTGTTGAAGGGGGGTCCGGTGCGCTTGCGGTGGTCAGCTGAGGCGGACAGGGCTTTTGGGAAACTGAAGGACCTGTTTACCTCGGCGCCGGTGTTGGCGCATCCGGATCCCTCTTTACCTTTCCAGGTAGAGGTGGACGCGTCAGAGGCCGGTATAGGGGCCGTTCTTTCCCAATGTTCTGGCACACCACCTAAACTCCGTCCCTGTGCGTTTTATTCTAAAAAGCTCAGTCCGGCGGAGCGGAATTATGACGTAGGAGACAGGGAGCTGTTAGCCGTGGTACAGGCCCTAAAGGTGTGGCGGCATTGGCTTGAGGGGGCTCAACACCCTTTCCTCATTCTAACTGACCACCGTAACCTGGAATACATCCGGGCAGCTAGGAGACTGAATCCTCGCCAGGCCCGCTGGACTATGTTTCTAGCCCGGTTTGTGTTTAAAATTACTTACATCCCTGGGTCCCAGAACGGGAAGGCAGATGCTCTGTCTCGGCGGTATGACGCGGAGGAGAGGTCCGTTGAGCCCACTCCCATACTACCAGAGTCCTGTCTGGTTGCACCGGTGGTGTGGGAGGTTGATGCCGAGATCGAGCGGGCGTTACGCACCGACCCAAGTCCTCCACAGTGTCCAGTGGGTCGGACGTACGTTCCGCTCGAGGTACGCGATCGCCTCATTTATTGGGCTCATACGTCCCCCTCCTCTGGACATCCGGGTATCGGCCGGACAGTTCACTGCCTTAGCACGAAGTACTGGTGGCCAACGTTAGCTAGGGATGTGAGGATTTATGTCTCCTCCTGTTCGGTGTGTGCCCAGTGTAAGGCACCCAGACATTTGCCCAGGGGTAAGCTACAACCCCTGCCCGTTCCACAACGACCCTGGTCCCACCTCTCGGTGGATTTTGTTACCGACCTTCCCCCCTCACAGGGGAATACTACCATCCTGGTCGTTGTGGATCGGTTCTCGAAGGCCTGTCGTCTCCTTCCCATGCCGGGTCTACCCACTGCCCTACTGACCGCTGAGGCTCTGTTTACCCATGTCTTCCGGCATTACGGGGTACCCGAGGATATAGTGTCTGATCGAGGCCCCCAGTTCACCTCCAGAGTGTGGAGAGCGTTTATGGAACGGTTGGGGGTTTCGGTAAGCCTTACCTCGGGTTACCATCCGGAGAGTAATGGGCAGGTTGAACGTGTTAACCAGGAGGTGGGTAGGTTTCTGAGGTCTTATTGCCAGGGCCGGCCGGAGGAGTGGGCGAGATACGTTCCTTGGGCCGAGATGGCACAGAACTCTCTCCGCCACTCCTCCACCCAACTAACCCCTTTCCAGTGTGTGTTAGGGTACCAGCCGGTTCTGGCACCTTGGCACGAGAGCCAGATCGAGGCCCCTGCGGTGGATGAATGGGTGCGGCGCTCGGAGGAAACATGGAACGCTGCCCACGTACATCTGCAGCGGGCCATCCGTCGGCAGAAAACGAGCGCCGATCTCCACCGCAGTGAGGGGCCTGTGTACGCACCTGGAGATCGAGTCTGGCTCTCGACCAGAAACCTGCCCCTCCGCCTGCCCTGCCGGAAGCTGGGTCGGCGGTTTGTGGGGCCATTTAAAGTCCTGAGGAGGTTGAACGAGGTGTGTTACAGGTTAGAACTGCCTATTGACTATAGGAATATTAACCCCTCGTTCCATGTGTCTCTCCTCAGGCCGGTGGTAGCTGGTCCACTCCAGGAGTATGAGATAGAGGAGACTCCTCCGCCCCCGTTGGACATCGAGGGGGCTCCGGCGTACACTGTGAGGTCCATCCTTGATTCGAGACGCCGGATGGGGGGTCTTCAATATCTCGTGGAGTGGGAGGGGTACGGCCCGGAGGAGCGGTGCTGGGTGCCAAGGAGGGACATATTGGACCAGTCCCTGCTGACCGAGTTCCATCGGGGTCATCCTGCGCGCCCTGCTCCGCGTCGTCCGGGTCGTCCCCGAGCCCGGGGTCGGCGCACGGCTGGAGCCGCGCGTCAAGGGGGGGGTACTGTCACGGTTTCGGCCGAGGCTGCTCCTCCTCCTTGTTCGGGCAGGCTTCGGCGGTCGTCGTCTCCGGAGTACTAGCTGCCACCGTTCAATGTTTCATGTTCGTTTGGTTTTGTCTGTTTGTAACACCTGTCCCTTGTTAGTGTTTGATTGTGTTCCCTATTTAGTTTCGTTATTTTGGGTCAGGTGTTATGTGTGATTGTTTTTGTCAGCTGTTCGTGTTCATGGGATTTTGCTCTCTTCCTGTGTATTTTGAGAGTCCGCACTGCGTGCGCTTTTCCTTGTTTTACGCACTGTGTTGTGTGCGTATTTGTCGTTCTCGCCTCCCGGTTGGGTTGGCTATTTTCTCCTGTTTGGAGTTGTTTTGCACCACTAAAGACTGTTGACGTACTCTTGTGTGCCTGCGCTTGATTCCCTACACCACATCCACACTCAGCGTTCGTGACAGGTAGAGCATGGCGCTTGTAACGCCAGGGTAGTGGGTTCGATCCCCAGGACCACCCATACGTAAAAATGTATACGCACATGACTGTAAGTCGCTTTGGATAAAAGCATCTGCTAAATGGCATATTATTATTATTATTATTATTACAGTGAGGGAAAAAAGTATTTGATCCCCTGCTGATTTTGTACGTTTGCCTACTGACAAAGAAATGATCAGTCTATAATTTTAATGGTAGGTTTATTTGAACAGTGAGAGACAGAATAACAACAAAGAAATCCAGAAAAACGCATGACAAAAATGTTATGAATTGATTTGCATTTTAATGAGGGAAATAAGTATTTTACCCCCTCTCAATCAGAAAGATTTCTGGCTCCCAGGTGTCTTTTATACAGGTAACAAGCTGAGATTAGGAGCACACTCTTAAAGGGAGTGTTCCTAATCTCAGCTTGTTACCTGTATAAAAGACACCTGTCCACAGAAGCAATCAATCAATCAGATTCCAAACTCTCCACCATGGCCAAGACCAAAGAGCTCTCCAAGGATGTCAGGGACAAGATTGTAGACCTACACAAGGCTGGAATGGGCTACAAGACCATCGCCAAGCAGCTTGGTGAGAAGGTGACAACAGTTGGTGTGATTATTCGCAAATGGAAGAAACACAAAAGAACTGTCAATCTCCCTCGGCCTGGGGCTCCATGCAAGATCTCACCTCGTGGAGTTGCAATGATCATGAGAACGGTGAGGAATCAGCCCAGAACTACACGGGAGGATCTTGTCAATGATCTAAAGGCAGCTGGGACCATAGTCACCAAGAAAACAATTGGTAACCCACTACACATTTACATTTACATTTTAGTCATTTAGCAGACGCTCTTAACCAGAGCGACTTACAGGAGCAATTAGGGTTAAGTGCCTTGCTCAAGGGCACATTAACGTCATTTAGCAGACGCTCTTAGCCAGAGCGACTCACAAATTGGTGCGTTCACCCTATAGCCAGTGGGATAACCACTTTACAAGTGAGAGACAGAATAGACAGAATACACCGTGAAGGACTGAAATCCTGCAGCGCCCGCAAGGTCCCCCTGCTCAAGAAAGAAAATGTACAGGCCCGTCTGAAGTTTGCCAATGAACATCTGAATGATTCAGAGGAGAACTGGGTGAAAGTGTTGTGGTCAGATGAGACCAAAATCGAGCTCTTTGGCATCAACTCAACTCGCCGTGTTTGGAGGAGGAGGAATGCTGCCTATGACCCCAAGAACACCATCCCCACCGTCAAACATGGAGGTGGAAACATTATGCTTTGGGGGTGTTTTTCTGCTAAGGGGACAGGACAACTTCACCGCATCAAAGGGACGATGCACGGGGCCATGTACCATCAAATCTTGGGTGAGAACCTCCTTCCCTCAGCCAGGGCATTGAAAAAGTGTCGTGGATGGGTATTCCAGCATGACAATGACCCAAAACACACGGCCAAAGCAACAAAGGAGTGTCTCAAGAAGAAGCACATTAAGGTCCTGGAGTGGCCTAGCCAGTCTCCAGACCTTAATCCCATAGAAAATCTGTGGAGGGAGCTGAAGGTTTGAGTTGCCAAACGTCAGCCTAAAAATCTTAATGACTTGGAGAAGATCTGCAAAGAGGAGTGGAACAAAATCCCTCCTGAGATGTGTGCAAACCTGGTGGCCAACTACAAGAAACGTCTGACCTCTGTGATTGCCAACAAGGGTTTTATCACCAAGTACTAAGTCATTATTTTGCAGAGGGGTCAAATACTTATTTCCCTCATTAAAATGCAAATCAATTTATAACATTTTTGACATGCGTTTTTCTGGATTTTTTTGTTGTTATTCTGTCTCTCACTGTTCAAATAAACCTACCATTAAAATTATAGACTGATCATTTCTTTGTCAGTGGGCAAACGTACAAAATCAGCAGGGGATCAAATACTTAACTCCCTCACTGTATACATACATACACACATACATACATACATACATACATACATACATACATACATACATACATACATACATACATACATACATACATATACATCATTTAGCAGATGCTCTTATCCAGAGCGACTTACAAATTGGTGCATTCAACTTATGACAACCACTTTTTATTTTATTTATTTTATTTTATTTATGGGGGGTGTATGTATGTACATACATACATACGTGTGTGTGTGTGTATATTTGTGTGTGTCTGTG